>NC_037688.1:68715225-68715487 GCF_003255815.1 Theropithecus gelada
ATCAACCCAAATGTCCATCAGTGACAGATTGGATTAAGAAAATGTGGCATATATACACCATGGAATACTATGCAGCCATAAAAAAGGATGAGTTTGTGTCCTTTGTAGGGACATGGATGCAGCTGGAATCCATCATTCTTAGCAAACTATCACAAGAACAGAAAACCAAACACCGCATGTTCTCACTCATAGGTGGGAACTGAACAATGAGATCACTTGGACTCGGGAAGGGGAACATCACACACCGGGGCCTATCATGGGG
>NC_037688.1:68715585-68807398 GCF_003255815.1 Theropithecus gelada
ACTTGGAATCAACCCAAATGTCCATCAGTGACAGACTGCATTAAGCAAATGTGGCACATATACACCATGGAATACTATGCAGCCATAAAAAAGGATGAGTTTGTGTCCTTTGTAGGGACATGGATGCAGCTGGAATCCATCATTCTTAGCAAACTATCACAAGAACAGAAAACCAAACACCGCATGTTCTCACTCATAGGTGGGAACAGAACAATGAGATCACTTGGACTCAGGAAGGGGAACATCACACACCGGGGCCTATCATGGGGAGGGGGCAGTGGGGAGGGATTGCACTGGGAGTTATACCTGATGTAAATGACGAGTTGATGGGTGCAGCACACCAACAAGGCACAAGTATACATATGTAACAAACCTGCACGTTATGCACATGTACCCTACAACTTACAGTATAATAATAATAAATAAATTAAAAAAAAAAAAAAAAAAAGAAATGCAGACTTTCCCAGTCAAACAAAAGCTGAGGGATTTCATCAACACCAGACCTGTCCTACAAGAAATGCTAAAGGGAGTTCTTCAATCTGAAAGAAAAGGATATTAATGAGCAATAAGAAATCATCTGAAGGTACAAAACTCACTGGTAAGTACAAAGAAAACACAGGATATTATAATACTGTAATCATGGTGTGTAAACTATTCATGTCTTGAGTAGAAAGGCTAAAAGATGAGCCAATAAAAATAATAAAAACTTTTCCAGATATAGATAGTATAATAAGATATAAATAGAAACAACAAAAAGTTTTAAAATGGGGGAATGAAGTTGAAGTGTAGATTTTTTATTAGTTTTCTCTTTGCTTCTTAGTTTGTTTATGCAATCAGTGTTATCATCAGTTTAAAATAGTGAATTATAAGACATTATTTGCAAGCTTCATGGTAACCTCAAAACAAAGAACATACAACTGATACACAAAAAATAAAAACAAAGAAATTTAAACATACCACCAGAGAAAAGCACTTTCACTAAAAGGAAGACAGGAAGGAAGGAAAGAAGGAAGGAAGAGACGACCACCAGACAATCAGAAAAACAAATAACAAAATGGCAGGATAAATCCTTAATAATAGTATTTAATATAAATGAACTAAACTCTCCAATCAAAAGACATAGAATGGCTGAAGGAATTTTTTTAAAAAGACTCAAAGATCTGTTGCCATCAAGAAACCCACTTCATCTATAAAGACACACATAGACTGAAAATAAAAAGATAGGAAAAGATGTTCCTTGAAAACGGAAACCCAAAAAGAGCGGGAGTAACTATACCTATATCAGACAAAATTGGTTTCAAGAGAAAAACTATAAAAGGAGACAAAGATGGTCACTATATAATGATAAAAGGGTCAATTCAGCAAGAGGATATAACAATTTTAAGTATATATGCACCCAGCAGTGGAGCACCCAGATATATAAAGCAAATATTATTAGAGATAAAGAGAGAGATAAGCCCCAGTACAATAATAACTGGAGACTTCAACATCCCACTTTCAGCATTGGACAGATCAGCCCAGCAGAAAACTGACAAAGAAACATCAGACTTATCTGTACAATTGGCCAAATGGACCTAATAGATATTTACAGAACATTTCATCCGAGAACTACAGAATACACGTTCTTCTCCTCAGCACATGGATCACTCTCAAGGACAGGCCATATGTTAGGCCATAAAACAAATCCTAAAAGTTTTTTAAAAGTTGAAATTGTAGCAGGTATCTTCTATGACCACAATGGAATAAAGCTAGAAATCAATAACAAGAATTTTGGAAACTATACAAATTCATGGAAATTAAAACAATATGCTCCTGAATGACCAGTGGGTCAGTGAAGCAATTAAGAAGGAAATTAAAAATGTTCTTGAGAAAAATGATAATGGAAACGACATACCAAAACTTATGGGCTACTGTGAAAGCAGCACCAAGGGGAAAGTTTATAGCTCTAAGCATCTACATCAAAAAAAGAGAAAAACTTCAAATAACCTAACAATTCATCTTAAAGAACTAGAAAAGTAAGAGCAAACCAAACCGAAAATTAGTGGATGAGAAGAAATAATAAAGATCAGAGCAGAAATAAATAAAATTGAAATGAAGAAAACATTGCAGAAACTCAAGGAAGTGAAAAGTTGGTTTTCTGAGAAGAAAAAAAAAATCAACACTCTCTTAGCCAGACTAAGAAAAAAAGAGAGAGAAGAAAAAAAGAAAGAAAAAAAGAAAGAAGACCCAAATAAATAAAATTAGAAATGAAAAAGGAGATATTACAACCAATACTACAGAAATTCAAAGAATCATTAGAGGTTACTATGAGCAACTATATGGAAAACCTAGAAGAAATGGATAAATTTCTAGACACATACAACCCACCAAGATGGAACCACACATAAATCCAAAACCCGAACAGACCAATAACAAGTAATACAGTCAAAGCAATAATAAAAAGCCTCCCAGCTAAGAAAAGCCCAAGATGCAGTGGCTGCCCTGCTGAATTTTACCAAACATTTGAAGAACTATACCAATTCTACTAGTCCTACTCAAACTCTTCTGAAAAATATAGGAGGAGGGAATACTTCCAAACTCATTCTATGAGGCCAGTATTACCCTGATACCAAAACCAGACAAAGAAACATCAAAAAATGAAAACTATATGCCAAAACCCCTGACGAACATTGATACAAAAATCCTCAAAAAAATACTAACAAAATGAATTCAACAATACATTAAAAAGATCATTCATCGTGACCAAGTGGGATTTATAGCAGCATGCAAGAATGGTTCAACATACAGAGATCAATCAGTGTGATACATCATATTAACAGAATGAAGGACAAAAATCACACGACCATTTCAATTAATGCTGAAAAAGAATTTAATAAAATTCAGCATCCCTTCATGATAAAAACCCTCAGAAAACTGGGTATAGGAGGAACATATTTCAACATAACAAAAGCCATATATGACAGACCCACAGCTAGTATCATACTGAATGGGGAAAAACTGAAAGCTTTTCCTCTAAGATCTGGAACATGACAGGGATGCCTACTTTCACCACTGTTATTCAGCATAGTACCTGGAAGTCCTAGCTAGAGCAATCAGACAAGAGAAAGAAAGAAAGAGTATCCAAACTGGAAAGGAAGAAGTCAAATTATCCTTGTTTGCAGATGATATGATCTTATACGTTTTTCCAACTAAAGACCCTGCCAAAAAACTATTAGAACTGATGAACAAATTGAGTACAAAGTTGCAGGATACAAAATCAACATAGAGAAATCAGTAGCATTTCTATATGTCAACAGTGAACAATCTGAAAAAGAAATCCAAGAAAGTAATCTTATTTATAATAGCTACAAATAAAATAAAATATCTAGGAATTAACCAGAGAAGTGAAAGAGCTCTACAGTAAAAACTGTAACATGCTTATGAAAGAAATGGCATAGCATGCCAAAAATGGAAAGATATTCCATGTTCATGAATTGGAAGAATCAATATTGTTAAAATGTCTATACTACCTAAAGCAATCTACAGATTTAATGTAATCTCTGTTGAAATACCAATGACATTCTTCACAAAAACAGAAAAAAAAAAATCCTGAAATTTATACAGAACCACAAAAGGCCCAGAATAGACAATGCTATCCTGAGCAAAAAGAACGAAACTGGAGGAATCACATTACTTAACTTCAAATTATACTACAGAGCTTTGGTAACCAAAACAGCATGTACTGGCACAAAAATATAGACACAGAAACTAATGGAACAGAATAGAGAGCCCAGAAACGAATTCATATATCCCAGTCAACTCATTTTCAACATAGGTGCCAAGAACATACATTGGGAAAGGACCATCTCTTCAATAAATAGTGCCGGGAAAACTGGGTATCCATATGCAGAAGAATGAAACTAGACCCCTATCTCTCATTACATACAAAAATCAAATCAAAATGGATTAAAGACTTAAATCTAAGATCCCAAACTATGAAACTACAAGAAAACACTGGGGAAACTCTCCAGGACATCGGACTGCACAAAGATTTCTTGAGTAATATCCCACAAGCACAGGGAACCAAAGAAAAATGGACAAATGGAATCACATCAAGTTAGAAAGCTTCTGCACAGCAAAGGATACAATCAACAAAATGCAGAAACAACCCACAGAATGGGAAAAAATATTTGCAAACTACCCATCTGACAAGGGATTAATAACCAGAATATTTAAGGAGTTCAAACAACTTCATAGGAAAAAAATCTAATAATCCAATAAAAAAATAGGCAAAATACCTGAATAGACATTTCTCAAAAGAAGACATACAAGTGGCAAACAGGCATATGAAAAAGTGCTCAACAGCACTGATTATCAGAAAAATACAAATCAAAACTATGATGGAATATCACCTCACACCACTTAAGATGGCTTTTTTTTTTTTTTTTTTTTTTTTGAGATGGAATTTTACTCTTGTCACTCAGGCTGGAGTGCAATGGCGCGATCTTGGCTCACTGCAACCTGCACCTCCCGGGCTCAAGTGATTCTCCTGCCTCAGCCTCCCAAGTAGCTGGAATTATAGGTGCCCACCACCACTTCTGGCTAATTTTTTGTATTTTTAGTAGAGACGGGGTTTCACTATGTTGGCCAGGCTGGTCTTGAACTCCTGACCTTGTGATCCACCTGCGTTGGCCTCCCAAAGTGCTGGGATTACAGGCATGAGTCACTGTACTTGGCCTAAAATGGCTTTTATCCAAAAGACAGGTGACAAATGCTGGCAAGGATGTGGAGAAAAGGTAACCCTTGTACACTGATGGTGGGAATGTAGATTAGTACAATCACTGTTGAGAATACTTTGGAGGTTCCTCAAAAAACTAAAAATATAGCTACCTTATAATCCAGCAATTGCCCTGCTAAGTATATACCCAAAAGAAAGGAAATCAGTTTACCAAAGCGACATCTGCATTCCCATGTTTACTGCAGCACTATTCACAATAGCCAACATTTGGAAGCAACTTAAGTGTCTAGCAACAGGCAAATGGATAAAGAAAATGTGGTACTTATACACAATGGAGTACTATTCAGCCATAAAAAAGAATGAGATCCCATCATTTGCAACAACATGGATGAAATTGGAGGTCATTATGTGAAGTGAAATAAGCCAGGCACAGAAATACAAACTTCCTGTGTTCTCACTTATTTGTGGGAGCTAAACATCAAAACAATTGAACTCATGGAAATAGAGAGTAGAACGATGGTTATGAGAGGCTGAAGAGGGTAGTGTGGGATGGGAGTGGGGCTAGGGAATGGGTACAAAAATATTATTATATAGAATGAATGAGAACTAGTATTTGATAGCACAACAGGGTGACTACAGTCAACAGTAACTTATTGCACATTTAAAAATAACTAAACATGGTAGAGCATGGTGGCTCATGCCTGTAATCCCAGCACTTTGAGAGGCCAAGGCAGGGGGATCACCTAAGGTCAGGAGTTTGAGACCAGCCTGGCCAACATAGTGAAACCCCGTCTCTACTAAAAATACAAACTTAGCCGAGGGTGGTGGTGCACACCTGTAATCCTGGCTACTCAGGAGGCTGAGGCAGGAGAATCACTTGAACCCGGGAGGCGGAGGTTGCAGTGAGCTGAGATCACGCCATTGCACTCCAGCCTGGGCGACAAGAGTGAAACTCTGTCTCAAGAAAAAAAACAAAAAAAACAACCCAACCTAAACGAGTATAATTGGAATGTTTGTAACTCAAAACATAAATGCTTGAGGTAATGGATACCCCATTTACTTTGATGTGATTATTACACATTGTATGCCTGTATTAAAATATCTCAGGTGCTCCATAAATATATATACCTACTATGTACCCACAACAATAAAAAATGTTTTAAAAAAGGACCTGTGAGCAACCCAAGTGACCAGTCAGGAGAAGGCTGCTGATCCACTGTGGTATGTTCATCTAATGACATATTACAGAGGTGCCAAACAAATGAAGAACAGCCGCGTGTAACAACAGGAGAAATCTTACCAATATAAGTGAGTCCTAAAAAACTACACTTTTTATAAACTTATGAACACACGTACACACTTTTTGGACTGAACATAATACATACAAGAATTAATAAGACTGTATGAAAAAGAAAGCCAGGGAATAGCAAACCACATACATCAGAAAGAGGATTCACTGTGGCTCGGGAGAGGTAGGGAAATAGGGTGGAGTGTGGGTCTGGATCATTAGATGAAAGTAACAATCTTATTGTCAAGGTCCTGTTTGGGTTGCG
The DNA here is from genome assembly GCF_003255815.1 of Theropithecus gelada. Classification (NCBI taxonomy): domain Eukaryota; kingdom Metazoa; phylum Chordata; class Mammalia; order Primates; family Cercopithecidae; genus Theropithecus; species Theropithecus gelada. Next base: position 68,721,856 of record NC_037688.1, read on the forward strand.
GGGAGTGGTCACTTCATTACTTTCTGCATTATTAAAAATAACAAACTAAATGAATCAGAGCAGGTCATGCATGGATACATGATGTGTTTAATAAACCAATAATTATGATTATTCTCATTCTATGCACTAGTGACCCCAATAAAAACAAAAACACCTATCTTAAACAAACAGTAGTGTATGAGAAAAGAAAGAAGATGGGCTGGGCATGGTGGCTCACGCCTATAATCCTAGCACTTTGGAAGGCCAAGATGGGCAGATCCCGAGGTCAGGAGCTCGAGACCATCCTGGCCAACATGGTGAAACCCTGTCTCTACTAAAAATGCAAAAATTAGCCGGGCATGGTGGCAGCTGCCTGTAATCCCAGCTACTCAGGAGGCTAAGGCATGAGAATGGCTTGAACCCGGGAGGCGGAGATTGCAGTGAGCTGAGATCGTGCCACTGCACTCCAGCCTGGGAGATAGAGCAAGACTCTGTCTCAAATAAATAAATAAATAATTAAATAAATAAATAAAATTTAAAAATACAAAATAAATAAAAATGACAAACTAAATGAATCAGAGCAGGTCATGCACGGGTCCATGATGTGTTTGATAAACCAATAATTATGATTATTCTGATTCTATGCACTAGTGGCCCGATTAAAAACAAAAACACCTATCTTAAACAGTAGTGTATGAGAAAAGAAACAAGATGATAAACTCAAGGAAATGCAGGAAGCTCCAATCTGGACTACAGATGGAAGACTCAGTTTGAAGGGATACATCAAAGGTTTGGAGCCCCAGTGAAAAACCATATCACAAAAGCTTCTCCAGCACAGCTCTAAGGAATACAGTATAAAGATCTACCTGGAACACGTCCTTCCTTTTATAAACCTTCTCTCTCATTTCAAAACTGCCCTCTGACACCACTCCTCGAAACCGGCGAACAGCCTGAAGATCCGAACAGCTGAGGACATGGGTTCTTCGCTTTTCAAGACGACTGAACTTTCTCATCTGTTCAACTTGGGCTATCTTTTTCCTACAAGGCATTAAATGTGAAATAAGCCCTTGCTTGGCAGTCTGCCATGGAGAAGTATACTTTTACAGCTCCTGTAACCTATGCTCTTAGCACCCAGAACTCTGTAATACAGATCACAGTGCTGTGAAGCTTTGCTCATTTCCAGGCAATGAGTGTTATTTTCAAAAAAATGTATATCTAAGGAGCACTTTACTGTAATTCCATCATTACAAATACAAAAGCTGGCTTTGCTTTTTGCACTCTTTAAGACTTGGAGAAAACTACAACTTTAACTCCAAACTATGGGCTGGGCTTGACTGTTCTGGCACGCAGAAGACGCTTTCTGAATGTTTGTGGAATAAATTGACATTTTTTTCCAAACAATAATTTTTTAGACCCCGAATGTCAAGAGAAAATACTTGTTGAATGACACATTCTTCTGATAGATCATATTTACATAGCAGAAAATGACCTACAAAGTATGAATGTATATTTATGGAGGTATGTCAAATAAATTGTGAAAATTTGGGACTGTCTTTAGAAATTAAGGACATGGACAGATATATGTGAGATCAGCCACTGTGGCAAGGACACGCCTTCAAAATAGGTACAGAATCCAGAGGGTCAAAAAATACACACACATACACACACACACACACACACACACACACACTGCACATACAGATTTAGTGACAGTGACTGAGAGGTTAGGAGATTCAGAAAAAGACTGCCAACATTAATGACCCTCTTGTTTGTTTGCTTGTTTGTTTGGAGACTGAGTCTCGCTCTGTTGCCCAGTCTGGAGTGCAGTGGCACGATCTCAGCTCACTGCAACCTCCGCCTCCCGGGTTCAAGCCATTCTCATGCCTTAGCCTCCTGAGTAGCTGGGATTACAGGCAGCTGCCACCACGCCCGGCTAATTTTTGCATTTTTAGTAGAGCTGGGGTTTCAGCATGTTGGCCAGGCTGGTCTCAAACTCCTGACCTCAACTGATCTGCCTGCCTCAGCCTCCCAAAGTGCTGGGATTACAGGCGTGAGCCACCGGGCCCAGCTGACCCTCCTGTTAAGATGGCAAGTTCTCCAAATTACTTGTGTATGTTGAATTTGTTTGCCAAAAGATGGCAGCATGAAAATGCTGGCCTCACCAGAGACTGAAGGGGAAATAAAAGAAATAAGTAATTCCTTTTCGATGAAGTTAGCAGTCAAAATGAAAGACCTTTCCCATAAGGTTAGCAGTCAGAAGTAGGTATCCCCAAGAGAATACCTACAGCAAGAGGAAGGCAAAGCCTCCTTTCCCATCATGAAGGGCATTTATCTGAAAGAGAGAGGGATCATGTACTTTTCTGAAGATCCTAAGCAAGTCCATGCATGGATACATGTTCATATTTTCCCAACTGAAGTTATTTACATTTAAAAAAAATCCAGGCCACTCCACCCTCATGGCTGCTTGCTCTGTGATTAACCTGGCTTGCACAAACCTTTCTTTTGTGCCATCTAAGAACGCATGTGTTCATTTCTCCGTAAATTAATTTGCTCCCTGGTGTGCTGGTTTCCAAGTGTTAAGTCATTTCACGTGTGCGTGTTTTGTGGCCCCCCCCCCCCCAGCCCAATGGCACAGACCTTGAATGCCATCATGCTGTTGGCTTGACTCAACTTGCATTTGCTGAAATCTGAAGGTGTAAACAGCCTTTTCCTGTCCTGTGGCCGCCTGGGGTGGGGTACCTTGAAGGTGCTTCTTTTTCCTTTGTTACTAGGTTGGTGTAAAAGTAATTGTGGGCCAGGCACGGTGGGTCATGCCTGTAATCCCAGCACTTTGGGAGGCTGAGGTGGGTGGATCACCTGAGGTCAGGAGTTCGAGACCAGACTGACCAACATGGCAAAACCCCGTCTCTACTAGAAATATAAAATTAGTTGGCTGTGGTGGCGCATGCCTGTAATATCCCAGCTACTCGGGAAGCTGAGGCAGGGGAATCACTTGAACCTGGAAGGCAGAGGTTGCAGTGAGCCAAGGTCATACCATTGCACTCTGGCCTGGGCAACAAGAGGGAAACTCCATCTCAAAAAAAAGAAAAAAAAAAGTAACTGCGGTTTTTGCCATTGAAAGTAACAGCAATAACTGCAATTACATTTTAAAAAATGTTTTATTTTCTTTTTTCTTTTTCTTTTTGAGACAGAGGCTTGCTCTGTCACCCAGGCTGGAGTGCAGTGGTGCAATCTCAGATCACTGCAACCTCCTCCTCCCGGGTTCAAGTGATTTTCCTGCCTCAGCCTTCTGAGTAGCTGGGATTACAGGCACTGGCCACCACGCCCAGCTAGTTTTTGTATTTTTAGTAGAGACGGGTTTCACCATGTTGGCCAGGCTGGTCTCAAACTCCTGACCTCAAGTGATCCTCCTGCCTCAGCCTCTGGGCATTACAGTACTGGGATTACAGAGTAAGATTACAAAGTACTGGGATTACAGGCATGAGCCACCGCTCCGGCATAATAACCACAATTATTTTTGCACCAACCTAATATCCAACATCTCCCCCTCCCTCCTCCAAATTTGTCACCAACCTGGGTTTCACCTATCCTGACTGCCTTCATTCTCTTTTGCCTAGTGAAATAGGGAGTTGAGTAAAAATAAATGTCACCTACTAACACACACTCTGGGAGTTTGAGATCAGCATTAGATGCTGTGACCTCATGATCCCTTCAGGCAGGTACTTTGTGTGTGTTTGCACCCAAATACAAGCGATAAATCGGTATGGATGGGGAAGGGAGGAGGGAACGCTGAGCTTCATGATAAATCACAGTAATAGTCAAACACCACATGGGATGACCAGCAGTGTCTTCGTTGTTGCGTCAAAGGCCACCAGGCCACCAGCGCTCATACTCCTCAACTCCTGATATTGTGGGTCACTCCCTTGAAATTCCCTCCTCTTTTCATTCTGGTTGCTGGATGACTCAGTTTCTTCTTCTAATATTCTGTCTCTGTCTTCCCATCTCCTAAGTGTCGGCATTTTATTTTATTTTTTTGCGATGGCATTTCGCTCTTGTTGCCCAGGCTGGAGTGCAATGGCACAATCTCGGCTCACCGCAACCTCCGCCTCCCAGGTTCAAGCAGTTCTCCTGCCTCAGCCTCCCAAGAAGCTGGTATTACAGGCATGTGCCACCACACCCGGCTCATTTTGTATTTTTAGCAGAGACAGGGTTTCTCCATGTTGAGGCTGGTCTCAAACTGCTGACCTCAGGTGATCCGCCTGCCTTGGCCTCCCAAAGTGCTGGGATTACAGGCATGAGCCACCGTGCCCGGCCAAGTGTAGGCATTTTTAGCCCACACTTAGTCGTTTCAGGTTTCTTTACCTTAACCACTTATTTATTCAACCAGTGTCTTCAGTTCTCAATTCAATGCAGGTGTCTACTACATCTTTTTTTTCCTGCTAAACTATGTTTCTTTTAAAAAATATTTGAAGTATAATTTATATACAATAAACTGCACATATTAACAGTGTATGCTTTTACGATTTTGACATCTATATATTGCAAAACCATCACCGCTAAAATGACAAACATTTCTATCAATTCCAAATGAGTTTCTTTGTGGGCCCAGCCAGTTTTTATCCTTACGCTGGAAGCTCTTTTGGTTTGGAAGGGATGTGACCTCAGGCAGAAGCCCAGGGCTTAACATGGGGTCACCGATAGTATTCAAGAAATCAACAGAACTCTACTGAAAAATCCGCCTCTTTCTCAGGGGGAAAATTCCCAACAAGACTTGGGACTTCAAGTCTGACTCATGCTCTGTCCTGGGGCACAGACTCGGGCTCTGATAAGAGGAAGTCAATCTGTCGTCTATTTGTTTATAATGAGTCATGCTGGAAGTCAGGCATCTACTTTTTGTCTCTCCTCTGTCATGGTTAGGCAAGAATAGGAGGCAGATACACCCCAATTCGGCGGGCAGTCATCCTTAAAGTGTTCGGGGGCTCCAGTGTAGTTTAGGACGTGTGACTCAATGGGGACCCCTACCGATGGAGGCCGGGAGTGCCAAGTCTTAGAGTTGAGGTCTTCCTCCCTCCCATATCCCAAGGGCAGATCTTAGTGAGCTACGGATTTATTTGCAAGAGGAATGGGAAAAGGCAGCTGAGTTTTCAGGGCGTCCTTGAGTCCTGTCCACCCCACCCCCAACCCCCATCTATTAGTGACAGAGGGCGGCATGAGTCACATCTCTCAGCCCAAGCCCACACTGGAGCCATTAACCACATAATTGCTTCAGTGATGAACCTTTCCCCAGCTGCAAGCCGCCCCCGGGGCAGAGCTCTAGGCTGTGAGCCAACAGCCTTCAGTTGTATGAATTGTGAAGGCCGGGGTTTAAAAAGCCGAAGCTGCAATTCTTTTAGCCAATGCCTTCTTGGCCCCAATTTAAAATTCCTATACACCAGTCCTGATGGGAGCATGGAGGATGTTTCAACCAGAATTAATGTCACGACAAGTCAACATGAAGTAGATTTATCTGCTGTTTCAATGCATTGAAGCAAAGTGCTCTGTTTTGAGAACAAATTACCATAGCAACTCAGCCGCCCCAGTTACAGTAAGTAAGCTCAGTACGACCAAAATAAAAATCCTTACCAAGTTGTAGGATTGGCGAGTGAGAGTTGCTGAACATCGACTTTCAGTTTCCAGATGACATTAGCCAGCATATATTTTGGTTTTAAAAAATCGCTGAAAGGGAGGCTTTAAATAATAACAAAACTATAAAGTCAGGTTACAAACAGAGAGGGGTTCTAGGCTGTTCCAACGCGAGCTTAAACACAAGCAAACTTCAGTGCCAAACAGCAGCGTTTTGTTAAAACAGAAGGCTGCCGAAAAGGCTCATTACTACTTATTGTGGCGTGCCTGTTCCATTTCACGTGGGGGGAGCAGGATCATGTAAATGCTGGTCTTTAAGAAGAGGCAATTCAATACAAAAACAGGTTTTCTGTAGGTGTGAAAGGAAGAAAAGCAAAACCAAGTTCGGTTTTTTCCCTCCACCCCCATCCCCCACAATACTAAATTTTGGTTCTACCTAATTCTCTGTTCTCTCTCTAGGGTCTTCCTTCTCCCACTTTGCTCTGCTTCCTCATCCTGATCACCAACGAGCAAAATCGCCCCTCTGTTCAGCCTGCCTCATCCTCGTTTTCTTCATCCTCACCATCCCCCATGGCTTCCTCAGACCCTCAGGCGGGCACATGCCCCTAGGTCTCCTGGACGCACCACACAGGATGACCAGCGCTGTCTTCACTGTTGCTTCCAAGGCCACCAGGCCACCAGCGCTCACACTGCTCAACTCCTGATGTGGGTCACTCCCTTGAAATTCCCTCCTCTTTTCATTCTGGTTGCTGGATGACTCAGTTTCTTCTCCTCATATTCTGTCTCTATCTTGCCACCTCCTAAGTGTAGGCGTTTTTAGCGTTCTGTTAGTCGTTTCAGGTTTCTTTACCTTAACCACTTATTTATTCAACCAATGTTTTCAGCTCTCACTTCAATGCAGATGCCCACTATATCTTTTTTTTCTTTTTTTTCCCCCTTTTTTGAGGCAATCTCTTTCTGTCACTCAGGCTGGAGTGCAGTGGTGCAATCTTGGCTCACTGCAACCTCAGCCTCCCAGGCTCAAGAGATTCTCACACCTCATCCTCCCGAGTAGCTGGGACTACAGGTGTGCACCACCACGCCCCGCTAATTTTTGTATTTTTACTGGAGATGGGTGTTTCACCATGTTGACCAGACTGGTCTCGAACTCCTGGCCTTAAGTGATCCGCCCACCTCAGCCTCCCAAAGTGCTGGGATTACAGGCATGAGTCACCACGCCCAACCCCTACTACATCTTGTATTAAGACTGTCCCCTGACTCTCTGCTTTTTCAAAATCAACCTAATTAAAACTGTACTTCTCCTTTCCCAAATCAAGTCCTTCTCCAGACTTTAACTTTTCTCTTATCTCCTGAGCCCAGGCTTAAAAGTTAGGCATTATTTAGACTCTTCCCAGGCATACATTTCATTTGCCACCTTCCAAAGATTGTCTTTCCTTCCATTTCCAAAGCTGTCTTCCTAGTTCTGGCTTTCGTTGTCTGTTGCTTAGATTGTTACAACAGCTTCTGAGGTGGACTTTTCACCTCCAATCCTCCCTTCTAGCCAGCAACGGCTGGCAGAAAGATGACAGGTTTTGGAGTCTGAATCTGCAATGTCCTTCCATTGTGGCTTTAATTTCTTAATCTCTCAGTATCTGTCTCTTTGTCTGTAAAGGTAGCATCCATAACCCACATGACACACTATCAATTAATATTAGTTCCTTTCCATTTCAAAATCTCTACTGCCAGACCAAAATTTTAAAAGGCTTCTGTTTCATTTTTTCCTTAATTGAACATTCACTTTTCTACTGAAATAAGAACAAACTCCTCATCCTAGCCCTTAAGAGACTCCTACAATATGGCCCTCCTATTTCTCCTACTTAGCGTTCACAACTCCCTCTTTAAACATCATTATCCTATTTCCCATCTGTTTCTTCACAAAGCGGTAGACCGGGGCTGAAGTGGAGTGCCCTGCATCTGTCTGCTGAAATCCTAGCTGTTTTTTAAGAGCCATCTCGAATTCTACCTCCTCTCCGAGTCTATTCCTGTTCCCTGCAGGGATATGACCTCTTCCTCTGACCTCAGGAACACTTATATCTCTCTTGTGGCATTTTTATTCTTCCACCTGGTCATTTTCTACCTTTGACTTCTCTTCACTGCAAGACTGAATGTCTCTTGATGGCATGGACTGTTTGTTATAGCATCAAACCCAGAGAGAGCCCTCTGCCTTATGCAATAATGCCTGATGCTAAAAATAAACCTGCCCGGTCACGCTTCTCTTGGTCTACTAAATTGTCTTCTCTCCTAAGCTTCTGTTGGGTGTCACCCTTCCCAGAAATAAAGCTGCACAGGGAGGCACATCTTTTACTCAGTGAAGAAGCACTCTTTAAATGATGCCAAGTTCTGGAGCTCATAATTATAGGAAAGGGTCCCTAAATATTATCATCTCAAATATGCCATGCTACCATTTCATTAGACATGGTTTATTTGCTATTGTCATGAAACCAGAAAACCCTTTTATTTAAAATCTTGAGTTGATTTTGTTTACCTTCCAGGCCTCAGAGAGCTGTGTTCTTCTCACGTAGAAATATCTTAGTCACACAAATAGATCCTTGGGAGTATCTAAAATTCCTTTTATTTCTCATTCATGAATCAGCCTCTTTAACACTGATAGTCAACGGCTACACAGAAAAGGAACTCAGACTAAATATTCAGCTGAGCTTTTGTAAACAGAATGAGGATGAGTCCACTGAAAAATGCCAGCATCTTAAAATTTGTAGTTCTTAAAATTAATATCTAATCAGTTTATAGTTTTCAACATATTAATGTATTAGTACGTTATACTTCTTGCATATTTAAGAAATATATATTTCTTAATTTTATATATATATACATATATAAATTATATATATACAATTTTATATATATACCCTCTTCTATTTTATAACTTTAGGAGGCATGAGGCTGGAAACAGGGTTTTATCTTTATATGGGAGCTTCAGGAGCTCATGCTGGCAATACCATTACAAAGGACAATTTTCAAAAAGTTAAAACCATAGGCTGGGCACGGTGGTTCATCCTGTAATCCCAGCACTTTGGTAAGCCAAGACGAGCAGATCACTTGAGGTCAGAAGTTCGAGAACAGCCTGGCCAACATGGCAAAATCCGGTCTCTACTAAAAATACAAAAAATTAGCCAGGCGTGGTAGTGTGTGCATGTAATCCCAGCTACTTGGGAGTCTCAGGTAGGAGAATCACTGGAACCTGGGAGGCGGAGGTTGCAGTGAGCCGAGATTGTGCCATTGCACTCCAGCCTGGGTGGTAGAACAAGACTCCATCTCAAAAAAAAAAAAAAAAAAAACTTAAAACCATGACTCTCATACAAAAAGAACAAAACAGAAGTCAAAGATTTTATTTGACTCAATCAATGAGGAAATCAGGAAGATATTAAGACTGGTTCAGAAGAAAGTCAAAGACCTGGAGATTTGGAGTTTGTTGGTCAAAGGAGTGCAGAAATACATTTCTGAAAAAATGCAAAACCGGTTAATGCTACACTAGGCAATGGCCTTTGCAATGCAATGGACAAGAATCATTTGCATGGCCAATAGTTTTATTTAAATTAACCTCTATTCTTATGAGGTTGCAAAATAGCCCTCCTAATCAGTGACCAAGAGGCATATGGCCCTAGAAAATCACAGACAGCCTAGGCCACTGCTAAATATCTAGCTCTACACAGAGAGGAGACTCAGTATTATCTAAGTTTTATATACTTGCTTTTGACACTTTAAGAGATAAAAAAACAAACCAATTTGCAAGCCTGGCACGGTGGCTCACGCCTGTAATCCCAGCACTTTGGGAGGCCGAGGCGGGCGGATCACAAGGTCAGGAGATCAAGACCATCCTGGCCAACAAGGTGAAACGCCATCTCTACTAAAAATACAAAAAATTAGCTGGGCGTGGTGGCGGGCGCCTGGAATCCCAGCTACTTGGGAGGCTGAGGCAGGAGAATAGCTTGAACACAGGAGTCGGAGGTTGCAGTGAGCCAAGATCGCACCACTGCACTCCAGCCTGGTGACAGAGCGAGACTCCGTCTCAAAAGACAAAACAAAAAACCAATTTGCTTTTTCTATGACATATTTGTAATCAGATTCATAAAAGCGTACAGAAATGTTTCCCACTACTCCCCACAGCCCCACTGTTTCATTATGGGCTGTACATTAAGGTTTCAAATCATGGTTCCACCATTTACTACTAGGTGACCTTGAGCAAATTACTTAGCATCTCTGTGTCAGTTTCATCACTGTAAAACAAGATTAAATAATAGTACTTTCATGGCTTTGTTATGAGGATTAAATGAGATAATGCCTAAGTGATTTTTTAAAAATGTGAGTTGCAGCGCTGCTGCTAAGAAGGGGTTAGTCTGCCAAAGTTTTATTCAGACACTAAAACATGTTGAGAAATAACCTGTCTCACACCTTGTTAAAAAGGGATACAGATCTACATTTTGAAGCAGAAGCAAATGTAATTAAATCATTGAGTCAATCAATAACCAATAATTAAGCTTGTTTGAAAGATTACAATAAATTCCAGAGGTGTTGAAAGGATAATTCATTTCTTCCAACTCTGACATTAAAGGAACAAAAATGTACGAGGCAGGAGTGGCCAGGAATTCACCTTTGTTGAGCTAAGATATCCCAGGCATTGTGCTCACTGCACACTCATCACAAACTGACAGATGAATATTTTCCGAAGAATAGTTTTTTTGTTTTGTCTTGTTTTCCTCCTCAAGGAGACATGATACAGAATGAAAAGCAGAAAGGAAAAGTAACCAGTATTTTCAAGTCTTAGAAAGTAGGTTACCAAATGAATTAAACAGCAAAAGCAGCGGTTCAAAGAGCATTTCTCCTTTAATCGTTTATTCGTAACAAAAACGAAAAAAATGAAACATTTTCAGGATTTTAAATTATCAGTGCTGGTAATAGATGCCCTTTCACTATACATTGTTATTTTTACTTTGCCCATAAAATGCTGAGGAAAATACTGAATAAATATATATTTTATTAAACACACACACATACAACCCCGTTAAAATTCATATAAATCAGTTATGTCTCACTCCCATCCAAATTTTGGCTTATGCATCTTTAAATTAAAAAACAATAGCACAGTGGTTTAGGCCACCAAAAACGTGGTTGATAAGGATGATTAAGTGCTGAAGTTCAGAACTGAGCCAGAAATAGCTATAAACCAAAATACAAAACAAAATAATAAAGAAAAGTGATAATTCATGTCAAAGCCTGGCTTAATTTTAATATACTCCATCCTGAAAAAAGAACTTTCCTAAATGTTGGTTTTTAAGAGGACATTTCCAGGTTAAACTGAACACAAAACAGAATTTCCCCAAAGAAGTTTTGTGAGCCAAAGGAAAATCAAATTATGCTTGCAAAACAAAAGGAAAGACCGGTAATGCCTGTCTCCCATGACCCACTTTTTCGGATTTGCTTCAGTGTAGGTTTTCCTGCTGAAGGCCATTTATTAATTCTATATTGTGGGATTTCAACGCGACCAAATCTAGACTTAACCCTTCACATCCTAGTGGGTTGATGAATGAGACTATTTTCAGTTCCTCATGAGCTGGGAAACTGTAACCAGGATGTACTCAAACATATATAGACATATTGTCTACTGAGCTTCAGGCTGAAGAAGTAATAACTTACTGCCAAAAGGATAATATTTATGACCACTACTAAAAATGTTTTCTTCTTGCATAATTTTAAGAAAGTATCAAAAGAGGCACTATGATTTAAATGAAACAAAATGATTTCTCACAATATCTCATATGTTCACATTTTTATACAAAAAACTTGTAAAATAGAATAATGCTGATTTAGCTTTTAGAAAAGGTTTTAAAAGAGCTAAACATGAGTTCATAAGTACACTGGATATTTACTATCTTGAGAGAAAAAAAGTGAAGTTAATAAAATTCTGCTGGAAAATAAATACATTAATTTTGCAACTGCATGCATCTCTAGTTCCTTTACCAAAGATTCTTAGATTGTAAAAATATTTGTACAAAAATCTAAGTAAACACTTGATGGATGTATTGAAAATTTTCCAAAACTGGAAATACATTGAATATATTTATGTAGTTGGAAGAGGAAGTGGCAGCGAGAGGCTTTCACTTACAATGACAATTTTAGAATTCATTAGAAATTAATGTTCATAATTCAAATACATACGAGACAGTGCACCTGTCTTCAAGCGTCCAGCAGATACAAGAGCAAAGAACAGATTTGGAGAGCCACGGGGCACCGGCATTAAGTGCAATTAAGACTGTTATTTATGTTGCACTAGATAACAAGGACTGTTGAAAATGGTAGCTTTAAGACCTTATTTTTGAAAACTCAACTTGGAATGAAACCCCTTTCATAGGATATGCTATGTGAAGATGTTCCTTTTACATAATGAAACAACAATAAAAGGCAAGTGGAATTATACAAGAAAAAAACAGAAACCACATACTGCAAGAAGTGCTAGAACAGGGTGAAGAGACATTATAATAATCATTATCATTTGAAGTGGTAGGTCTATTTTAATACACTCTGAACTACACTCAATAAAATAAATACAAAATTGAATGTTAACAATAATGTTGTAATCATTCAAATTTTTGTCTTCCATTCTAGCGGGTATATTGTGAATCCTGGGAAAAAATTAGCAGCCCAAATCTTTATTCCATCTTAAACTAATTTTTATTTCTTGTACTTCTCCTTACTCTCCACATCATCTTACAGGGTTCTACTATAACCAGTCTGGTTCTGATACCCCTCAATTCATTCTGGTAGTATCCTTGTGTAGAGTTCAAAATCCATATATACTGTTAAGTACCAATAAATCAAGATGCCAATGTGAGAGGTTCAGTTCAGAAAGGACAGTTAAAAATAATTTTGTTGGCTGGGTGCAGTGGCTCACGCCTGTTATCCCAGCACTTTGGGAGGCTGAGGTGGGTGGATCACCTGAGGTCAGTAGTTTGAGACCAGCCTGGCCAACATGGTGAAACCCCCGTCTCTACTAAAAACACAAAAATTAGCCGGGCGTGGTGGCGCACGCCTATAATTCCAGCTACTTGGGAGGGAGAACTGCTTGAACCTGGGAGGCGGAGGTTGCAGTGAGCTGAGATCGTGCCATCGCACTCCGGCCTGGGCAGCAGAGGGAGACTCTGCCTCAAAAAAAATAATAATAATACTAATAATAATGATAATTTTGTTAAAGTCAAAGACAGTTTTGTGTTACATGATCCACTATTAGTTCAAATACTGTAAAAAACAAAAAAATAGCTGTTGATGAAACATTAAAATGTGTGATATGGCTAGCAGAACTGATGTCTGTATCAGCTTCTGAGGTAGAAAATTTCCTACTCATTACTCAACGTGTGAACAACAGGTAAGTTAATAATGTTTAAATATAAAAGTTTAAAAACTGTACAAAGATGCTGTGAATATCCTATTTGTATACTTATGTAAAAAGTCAACTTAATCAGGAAGTTTAGAATGAGATTTTTTTCTTTATGGATTTTTAAATGTATTTCTTTTGAATTTTTATATATTCCATACATTGATCTTTCATTTACCGACAATCTTTTTTATCTCAAGGCAGAAAAACCAAATCTTAAGAGCTTAGCGGGCCACTCGTTGGCTTGCATTTGAGTCCTCACACAGAGAAGAAAGGGGCCACGCTGGCACAGGATTGTGAGAAATACGAATCACAGGAAGGTGAGCTTAGGTTGTGTTTCTTTTTCTTTCTTTTTTTTTTTTTAATAGAGACGAAGTCTCGCTCTGTTGCCCAGGCAGGGGTGCAGTGGCGCGATCTCGGCTCACTGCCAATTAGGTCATATTTCTAGAAGATATGATGCTGGTGTCTTAGGATATAAGAGCTGGGAAACGAGGAAGTCTGAAAAAATTCTGTAACTAGCCATTTGGACTTAGAGATCTCGGATATTAGGAGACCGAATATGTGCAAAAATTGAGAATTCTAAGAGCTTCTTCATCATTAACTTTTGCAAACAGGTAATTCATTTTGTTTTAAAAATACTAATTTTGAACAATGAAGTTATAGTATATGCTACATATGTTCGGGTCATTAGAAGACTAGTCAGCCAGTTTTAGAGGAGACTGTCTTGAATTAGACTACCTTAAAGGCTCCATGAAATTTCCTTAGAGCAGACAGGCAGAAGAAGTATGGAGCTGAAGAAAATGGTAGAGAGAACTGGTCAGGAATGGCAGAGAGATGTTCCTTCTCAGTGTTCCAGAATGCTCCTTCATAGACAAAGGGTCAGAACACGATTCCCATACAAACAGCAGTTCAAATGTCCAGCAGACACAACAGTAAAGAACAGATTTGGAGAGCCACGGGGCACTGGTATTAAGTGCAATTAAGACTGTTATTTATGTTGCACCAGGTAACAAGGACTGTTAAAAATGGTAGCTTTCTTGTGCCTGCTCTTGTCCCTCATAGAAAGCATGTTCCTTTCTAAATGAGATCTGTCAGGATCAGGTAAAATTTCTACCTTCTGTAAACACTTGTAGGAACTTTACCTGATCCTGCAAAACGGAACACGCTAAGCCTGGCATGGATGGTGCAGGGAGGGACAAGAGCAGGCACAGGCAAGTTAAAGTGATGCCTAACTGCAGAGTTCAGAGAGGAATCCTGGCTTCTGGTCCACCGCACAACCATTGAGAGCATTGGAAAAGAATGAAATACCAACCTAATAATTAATAACGACCTATGATGTCTGGCAAGGACCAGCTGAAAAGCACAGGCGTGGGATAAGAAAACAGCCATCACTGTTCACTTTTTCCCTTTTCCTTTCGATACGACTTCTGCGTAAGAGGTGTGAATGAAATCATAAAGCTGCTTGGCATTTGCGGCATTCCCCAGAATACTCGTGAGCTTGTCTTGTGACAGGGTTGCTAATTCTGCGATGTTCTTAACGTGGTGCATCAAGGAGCGGCAGTTTTTGGCATTCACCCCTGGCATTTTTAACAAGAAGTCTTGGGGACCAGCATTGTACTTTTCTGACTCGGGAAGGGTTTCGGAATCTGCTGTAATGGCCAGTGCTGTCGCCGCATCAGGCTGTGGCTTATTTTGTTTCAGCTCCTCAAACAACTCCGCCGTTGCGTGAGGAGAGGGGCACCAGAGAATCCGTAGTCTGGGGAAGTGGAGTGTAAGAAGAGTGAGTTTGGAACTAATGTCATTGCTGGAGATCTCCTGGAACAAGGCACCGCGGGCAGTGAGAGAGAAAGGCTTGCTGGGGTCAAACTCGATCAGAAGCACAGGACGCTTGTAGTAGCGGGACATGGAGACGCACTGGCTGTAGAGGCGGCCGTTATTTAAAGAGCCGATTAAATCACTGATACTCTTGCGCTCCACACACATTTCTGGAGTGAGGATGTAATCTCCAACCTCTAAAGTCACGGGTTCAATGTCAATGCCCCGACGATGGATCAGAGATGGGAGCTCACTTCGAAATTCACGCATATCCACAACTACGCTTTGCTGTGTACCATTCTGTTCCTGGCCACCTGTAGAGAAAAAGTAAGTAATGTTACTGGGGAAGAACTCTCAAAGAAGGAATATAACAAAATCTAAAAATCGATGTTTCTGTTGTTAATGCTGATGGATGGTTACATAATTCTATACGGTAATATTCTTTATAATTTCTATATTTTCAAACAGATTTGTTTATAAAGTAGAAGCAATTTCCCTTGAACGAAACTGAGCTAATAGGAAAGTTAGACTCTATCAGTAGTTCCTTACTTGCAATGATTTGTAAATCCACACATATCTGCTAAGGTCTCCCCTGCGTAGTTTCCTCATAGCCCGTTATTATTGCACTGACCACATTTTGTTGGTCAATGTATGCCCAATTCCTAGGACAAAGCCTGAGGGCAGATGCTTAAAATAGCAGACACAGTAGATGCTTCAAAAGGCTCACTGAGTAAATCTAGTGGCTTAGGAACTATTGTGTTTACATCAAAGAGTCCAGAGATGGAGAAAGGGAAGGAGCTGGGAAAAACACGAACATCTTAGACCACAGTTTCTCACATTGTAACATTAAAAAGCAGATTCGGGCCGGGCGGGGTGGCTCACACCTGTAATCCCAGCACTTTGGAGGCTGAGGCAGGTGGATCACTTGAGGAAAGGAGTCCGAGACCAGCCTGGCCAACATGGTGAAACCCTGTCTCTACTAAAAATACAAAAAATCATCTGGGCATGGTGGCGGGCACCTGTAATCCCAGCTACTTGTGAGGCTGAGGCAGGAGAATCACTTGATCCCAGGAGGCGGAGGTTGCAGTGAGCCGAGACTGCGCCAGTGCACTCCAACCTGGGCAACAAGAGTGAAACTCTGTCTCAAAAAAAAAAAAAAGCAGATTCTGTATTTAGTAGGTCTGGGATCTAAAGGGTCTAAGAATCTGCATTTATAACAAAATCCCAGGTGATGTTAATGCTGCTTGTTTAAGGATTACATTTTTAAGTATCAAGGGCTGCTGCAGACAGAATAATGGTACCCCGTAAAGATGTCCACATCCAAATCCCTGCAACCTATCAATACGGTCATGTGCTGTACACAACGTTTTGGTCAATGACAAAGTGCCTGTGAGACAGTCATCCCATAAGATCACAATACTGTATTCTTATCATACCTTTCTATGTTTAGATGTGTTTAGATACACAAATACTTACCATTGTGTTACACTTGCCTAGAGTATTCAGTACAGTAACATGCTATGCAGATTTGTGGCCCAGGAGCCATAGACCATACCACATAGCCTAGCTGTGCAGCAGGGTAGACCGTCTAGCCTTGTGTAAGCACGTTCTGTGATGTTCATGTAATGACGAAATCACCTAATGACACAGTTCTCAGAATGTATCTCCGTTAAGTATTTTGAGATTGGGAGATTATCTGGGTTATCTAGGTAAGCCAAAGGGTTCTCAGAAGTGAAAGATGGAGGCAGGATGATCAGAGAAGACAGGATGCTATGCTACTGGCTTTGAAGATGGAGGAAGGGGCTATAAGCTAAGGAATTCAGGTGACCTATAGAGGCTGGAAAAGGCCAGGAAAGGGTTTCTCTCCTAGAGCCTCCAGGAGGAATGCAGCCATGCCGATATCTTGCCTCATAAAACCCATTTGGACTTTGAACCTGCAGAACTGTAACATAATAAAACATATGCTGTTTTGAGCCACTAAGTCTGTGGTATTCGTTATAGCAGCCATAGGCAACTAATATGAAGGCATGAGAACTGACCTCTAAGGACAGACTTCTACGAACAGCTACCCATACACTCCAATCTGTCTTCCTTCATACTGCCTTACATTCTGTCCTTCTTCATGAAATGTCAACAAACTGGTTGATTTTTCAACGAATCTTCTTTGAACAAGACACAGAGGCTCTGAGGCAGTGTTTCCCAAAGTATGGTCCAAAAACCACTTCCATGAGAAGCCCCTGAGATGCTGGCTCCATTTCACATCCACTGAGTCAGAATTTCTGTGAATTGAGGGCTATGAATCTACAGTTTTAACAAGCATCTGAGGTTATTCTAAAGTCTACTAAATTCTGACATCCACTGCTCTAACTGTATTTGGCCTCACCAAAGGTTAAACCAACTCAATCGTATTGCTCTTCTCATCCGCCTGGCTGGAATCAGCTGCTGGCATGGGAAAATAGGAACTTGGGGAATGGGAAAATGGTGACTTCTGGATCACAGTGCACTTGGAATTAAGCAGGTCTTGGTGGCATGCCACAGTTCGGACACTGCACAGCAATGTGTACCAGACACTGGAGATCTGGGGAGCTACCAAGAAGACATGAATACAAAAGGAGAGGGGGAGTGTATGCAGCCCACCTATGTGTACAGCTAAGGGGAGAGGCAGAGGAGGGAAGGAGAAACTTCCTTCAACGACTCTGGGTTAAACTGGCTTTTTAGGTTGAGATAAGAACCTAACCACCATTTACCAAAGTTTATTTGCAAAAGTACATTCTGAGTCTCAACCAACCAAATATAAAGGCAAAGCTGGAATATAACCCATTCTAAGCTGGGGTGCCTAGAACTCAACCTCACATGATTTGCAGATGACACAGTGCCTTCGCTCTGAGGAGGACACATGGTGAGTAAATGGTAGAGCTGAGATTAGATTAGGGAAGTCCACATCCTCTCCTTGGCCTAAACCCCATTTTTAAGTTTGTTGATACAGACCAAGCCTTGGCAGAGTAACTCTGGAACTTCACGGCCCCCTTTTCAGGCAATGGAGGTGCTTGACAAAGTGCAGGACTCACCGGCTTTCCGAGTGTCAGTGGAAACATCTGTAGACGCTGTGCCTCTTACTAGGTCTAGGTTTGTTTCATCTCTGCCTTCTCTTTCTTCAGGGACAACCATGCTCGCTTTTTCCCTGCGGGAGAAAACATTGTCAACATTTTTGAAATGAATTTCAAAATTCTAGATTTTATCGTTTGTAAATTGTAGTATTGAAAATTATCTACATGATGATGGCAGTAAGAGAAAAAAAATAACAACAAGGAATATATTAGAAGTAAATATGCCAAGACAAGTGATAGGTAAAGGAAGTAGAAAAAATTAAGGTAAAAAGTATCTTGGTCGGGTACTACTTCTTGATTTTCCAGAGTAAAAAAAGCAGTTGCTTATTTTGATTTTATATTCAAATATTTAAGAAACAACATAAGCATGTAAAAAAAAAAATGCCACATGTAAAAAATGCCACCAAGAGATTCCTGAGACTGTTTATAAGGTTAAAGTGTTATTGATGTTAAAATGTAAATCATTTATATTCAAACATTTTCAGGGTAATCATAAGTAGGGGTTAAAAATCATTAAGAAACTAAAAAACATATATGATACAATTTTGATTTTTAAAAACTCCAGGTGGGAGGCCCCATTAAACACCCTGAGTTTTAAAGAAAAATCAAGATCAAGACTTTGAAATAGATACAAGAAATCAAATTTCTATCAGAGATTAAAACAAAAAATCAACAGCTCAGGTTCTGCCTTGGGAGCAGCATTCATTACTCACTCATGCATTTATTGAAAAACATTTGTGGAGTGTTCCTGTGTGGTGCTCTAGGTACTTTGGATATAATTGTGATCATGCAAGAATTCCTGTCTTCAAGGTGGCTCATATCTCATATGGTAGATCTAGAGGACAGTACAATCATAACTAAGATTCGCAATTTGGAACCACATCATGACAAGATCCTTAATAATCACAGAAAGAGTAAGCCAGGTTTGCAGTAGCCTTGTTTTTCAAAACTGGTAAAATATGTTATACTTCATTCTGCCAGGTATGACAGAAAAGATATATAAGCTGAGTCTCTTCCCTCCTTGGGTTTGCAACTGAGTCGAGGGAACAAAGCAAACATGAGAAGAAAAAAAAAAAAAACTGGAACTGAGGAACTGCAGTAAAAAAGATTAAGGTGAGGGGAATAGAAGAGGAACCGTCAATATTAGTTAATTTCAACAAGGGTTAAAACAATCAAGATTTTCCCATTGATATGGTCTGGCTGGGTTTCCACCCAACTCTCATCTTGAATTAATAGTTTCGATAATCCCCATGTGTCCTGGAAGGGACCTGGTGGGAAGTGACTGAATCATGGGGGTGGTTTACCCCATGCTAGTCTCGTGATAGTGAGTGAGTTCTCACGAGATCTGATGGTTTCATAAGTGTCTGGCATTTCTCCTGCTGGCACTCATTCTCTCTCCCGCTGCCATGTGAAGAAGGACAAGTTTGCTTCCCCTTCTGCCATGATTGTAAGTCTCCCAAGGCCTCCCCAGCCATGTGAAACCTGTGAATCAACTAAACCTCTTTTCTTCACAAATTACCAAGTCTGGGGTATTTCTTCATAGCAGTATGAAAATGGACTAATACACCCATTAGAGGAAATGAAATCAGAGGGTCCAATTCTTCAACCACTCTGGAGAAATATTTTAGAGCAGGGTATCACTAAAAGATACTACTAAAGAACAGAAATTGTAATTTCAAATTTTATACTATTTGAAACAACCTATAAATGCAAATATATTATTAGTACAAATTTCATAACTAGATCACAAGGGGGCAGGCAGTGGTTCCAGTTCCATGTGTTTTCCCATTATTCTCAATACCAGACTCAAGCGCTACCTGCTGAAAAGCCCTTTGCAATGGCAATGGCTCTGGCTGCCTCTCGTTACCACTCCATTCTGTCTATTGCACTCTGGTTAGGACAAAGGGCAAACCATTCAAAAGAATTATCGCTCTTCTATTTTTCCTTAACATTCATTTGGTATTATTAGGTTCATTGTGCCCCCCACTTTGTTGCTACTTGTTACACTGGCTAAGCTGTGTATCACACATGGGATCATCCCAATTTCCTGGTTAATTTGTAGTCTGTATAATCTTAGGAGATTAGAGTCCAGATTCCGGTTCCAAAGTGTGTGGATTTGAAACCATTTACTGGCCACATGACCTCAGGCAAGTCATTTCATGGCTCTGTACTTCAATTTCTTTATCGGTAAAATGAGGATAATAATTTAAAAACCTACCTCAAAAGACTGTTACGAGGATTACATAATATATGCAAGGTGCTCAGAACAATGTCTGGCACCTAGTAAGCACTATATAAATGTTAGGTGTTATTATTATGTACTTTTCTTATAACATGGTAATCTCTTTGTCTAATTATCCACGATTACACTAAAAAACTGAAGATTTGCTTTCGAATAATTCCACAATTGTTGCCACTAATAGCTACAGAAAACAGCTAGTTTACCACTAAATGTTACAACTTAACTACAAGTCGAATCTGAGAAAAAATATATTCCAGAGATGAAACCTGGACTATGAAGAAAATAAGCCTTCCTAACCAGTAATTCAATTTAACAGAAATTTATCACAATTATAAACAGCCAGTCTCTTGCTTTCAACATGTGGCATAATTACCCAAGTTCCCCTATGTGCCAGACACAAAACAATAATTTAAAAATTCAGATTTCTATTTCTGCTTAAAGCACCAAGCTTTCCTATGCTTGCTTTAGTATCTTCAATGGTATTTTTATCAAAATTTATTTATTGTAATTTTTAAACAAATTGAGATGGGTTCTCACATGTTGCCCAGGCTGGTCTTGAGCTCCTGGGCTCAAGTGATCCTCTTGCCTTGGCCTTCGAAGGTGCTGGGATTACAGGAGTGAGCCACTGCACCCAGTCTTCAATGGTATTTGAATAGCGTGTACAACATAATCCTATGCCAACATAGGAAAGTGGAACTGAACTAGAAGTCTCTTCCAATGGGCATTTACTTAAGCCTTCATGCTAGCTCATTTTGTGATCATATTTTCAAACTGTAAAATTTCAAATGCTCCCTGAGTAGAAATAAAATTATGATTGATATTTAGCAATGTAATCTTTTCCTCTTTACCTGTTATCTGTAATCTACAGATCTTTAATCCAGCTACACAATCCTTTCACTGTCAGTTCACCTGACTTGTTCCTTTCTGGGTTATTTTAAAGAGCCACAATTGCTTTTGTTCTTACAATATCACCCAAGGAGGTCTTGGTAAAAGCACACTGTCTTATCTTCACATTACATTTTTCTCTAAGTACAGCAACAGTGCAAATGTTTTTTGAACAATGCACCTCAAATCTGTTTCTGCTTTGCAAAAGAAGCACCTCTCAAATTTCCCAAGTTTCCAGGGAAAGTAAGTATCTTAAGATTCTAAATAGTGCAACCATCTGATTGACTGCTGGGTAAAATGGGAAGATATTATTTATAACAAGTGGACAATCACCATGGAAAGCATTAAAAAATTATGCCAGATAAAAGACAAAATTATGTTAAAACCTGGTGCAGAAATTATCGTATGGACTGAAATGTGGGAGAGAGTCCATGTTCCAGGCTCTGCTGAGTGACGTTTTCCAGTATGTATAAGGCTAATCCACAGCTTGTCACTGAGTCCTCTGATGTGTAGAAGCAGGTGCATAAATCAGGAATGGCATGGGATCTGATACCTTACTACTATCTACTAAAAGTGCTCTTTTCTAGATTAGATTCCCTGATGCACTGGAGAAGAGGCAGTCGCATGAAGACAGGCGAAGCATGAAACTCACCTACTCAGGTGATGTCTTCCTCTCATTCTGTCAGGCTCCTCTGGCTCTAACATTGTGCAGGAAAGGATTAACTCGGCAGGCCTGGACTGCTCAAACTCTGCATGTTTCCAAGAAAGGCTTCTCTCCTCAACACTGGCTCTTGATCAGCTCCTGGGAGATGAGCTCTGAGCCGGTATAGTATTCTCCCTGATAAGAAGGCTCTTATATGCCTGAGGCCCTGGGTCACAATGTGCCAGTTGGATCAGACAGTTTATGCTGACGATGTGATTTATGGTAAATGTCTGTTGTTGCTTTGGGGGCTGGAGTCTGAGGAGCTGTAGCCAGCCACGGAGGTACTCTGTGTCTATGTGGCTCAGCTCAGTACAAATGTGGGGCCTGGAGGCTCAGGTGAGTTTCCGTGTCGACAACACTTTGCATGTGTGGTCACACACTGTTGCTGGGAGGATTCAGCACATCCATGGGACTCCACTATGAGAGGATACCTGGAAGCTTAGGCCTGGTTTTTCCTGGACTTTGCCCCACGTGCCTTTACCCTTTGCTGATTTTAATCTGTATCTTTTTTTTTTTTTTTTGAGAAGGGGTCTCACTCTGTTGCCCAGGCTGGAATGCAGTTGCATGATCTAAGCTCACTGCAACCTCCACCTCCTGGGGTTTGAGTGATTCTCCCACCTTAGCCTCCCAGGTAGCTGGGATGACAGGCATGCGCCACCACTCCTGTCTAATTTTTGCATTTTTAGTAGAGACAGGGTTTCACCATGTTGGCCAGGCTGGTCGTGAACGCCTCCTGACTTCAAGCTATCTGCGTGCCTTGGCTTCTCAAAAGTGCTGGATTACACGCATGAGCCACTGCATCCAGTCTTAATCCGTATCCTTTTGCTGGAAGAAACTGTACTGCGAGTATAACACCTTTTCTGACTCATGTGAGTTCTTCTAGTGAATCATCGAGCCTGAGGATGATCTTGGGGAACCCTGACATGAATACTGAAAACCCAATCTGAGTATTTTAGCTCTATGCACTCATTTCTATCTAGGTGACAATTATTTTAATGAGCAAAAACTTGGGCAAAGGCTGTTTTAAAAAGAGTGAAGGATGGTCAGGATGTACTGGCTCACATCCAGTATCACCAATTCTTTGATTCTATCTCCCAAATCTCTCTCAAATCTGTCTTCTTTCCTCCATTAACCTAATCTTGGCTACCACCTTCTCATCAGACTGCAATAGCATTCTGACTGGTTTCCACACTCACTCACTCCTCAGTTTGATGCCAGAGACAGCCTTTACAAACATACTTAAGTCACTTTCCTACTTAGAATGCTTCAGTGCGGTCTTACTGCCCATGAAGTCCTAAATCCTTCACAGGGCCTCTTGTACCTCGGAGGCTTCATACACGCCTTTGTTCAACATAACCCCCTTTCCACCCCATCTGCCTAGTATCAGCTTGAATATCCCTTCCTCAGGGAAGCGGCTCCTGATCAGCTTATGGTCTGGGTGAGGTCTTCAATGTACTCTCCTATTACACCCTCTTCTTTTACCTTTGCAGCCAGCGGCGCTCTGTATCCTTCTACTTATTACAATATTTATAATCATTGAATGTCTCTTTTCCACTACAGGGTAAGTTCCAGGAGGGCAGAGGCTTTTTCTGCACCACTTGTAACCTCAGTACTTTAATATTAGCACAGGGCCTGGCACATACCAGATGCTTAATAAATATCTGTTTACTATTTGAGCCTTGTGGCGTGAAGGTCTAGAAGACAAAGAGTAAGACAGAGAAGAGCAAAGAGCCTGGAACAAGAAGAGGCAGCTGGTATAATGCTTGGTCTGTTATAACATGATTTCTGAACTGTGTTTTTGAAAAATATATACACCCACATATACGACATAAACAATACCATAAAGCACATTGGTAGAAAACATATTTTCACAGGCTGAGAGGACTGAGCAATACTTGTATGACTAGTAGCTGGATGAATCCATGGCCCAGGCATACCACCAATAGAAAGGATGTGAAGGGAAAAGAGGGGACTGCCCATGCACCATGTTGACCCCCATCGTGGGACTCCATGCCACTGATTCAGCAAATACTCCGATTTCCAAGAATTCTTCTCCTGGGCTATCTGGGTTATATGTATATTTTGCACGTACACGGAAAACCCACAGACACCACTGTAGAATGGTTATCCATTTTGAAATCTGGCCTAGGGTCCTGGCAGGTTGACTACTGCTAAAAATAATTTCTGCCCTCCATTGCCAATGTCTGAGGTTTGGAAGATTGGTCTGGCCCAGCCCACTCCATCCAGGCCATGGTCTCTGCTGGTCTAACTTTCTCTGGCTCAGCTCCGTGATGCCCCATCCAGCCCTTACCCTGGCTTCTGAGGCCCTTAGAGATCACCTGGCCCATCTTCCCACACCAGGCTGCAATCTCCTTGACAATACCCCTGGTGGGTGGTTATCAGATTTCTCGAATGCCTTCAGGGCAAGAAGTAGCCATCCAGTTTGTGAGTATTTCAACATTTTCCTTTTGTAAAATGGAAAGGCATTTTCTACTTGGATTTGGAATAGTACCAGATACTCATTCTTAAAAACATACACATGTGTATGTCCAGACAAACAACACACTTCCTAAGAAATATTTTCCCAGAGTGATTCTATTGGTGATCCTAACTGGCTGTGCTGTAAAAGCATTTCCCAATAAATGGTAAGGCAGTCACCCACCCACAGACAATGGAAATTTTACAAGGAAAAAAAAATCATTCAAAGGAGGGGAGAATCTTGTGCATAAGGCAGGGAGGAGGGAGATATACCAACATATTTCTTAGAAAAGCAGTATTTTCGCTATATTTCTGGTGTTTTGTCATGCTGCTTTATAAACAGAAAAGCAGTTGTCTTTGTTACATTTCTAATATTCTATTAAACCACTGAAAAGCAACTGGAGATAAAGGAAGAGAGGGGGAAGAGAAAAAGGAAGTACGTGCCGAGGTCTACACTGCAGGACAATTCAGACTACACGTTTATCTCAATGTGATCCTCTCCAACTTCTTCCTTGCCCCATCCTTCCTGAGCAGGGCTATCTGATACTCGCCCATCCAGAGAAGCCTCCAGACCGTGAAAGGTTTCCAATGTAGTTGGGGCTTTCACACTGATTTTCTATGTATTACCTTATGAGTTTTTCAAAAGCTTCCTTTTCTTTCCGCAAAGCAGTGAGATAGCGTTGTTCCTCAGTTGAACCTCCGTATATAAGAAAGTAAACCCTGCATGTTAAGACAGAACTTTTAGATTGGAAAAACAGCATTTTTAATCCCTGAAAGGAACAGCAGAACATTTGAAATCAGCAGCCTAGAGTGTTCAAATAATAAATATTTGACTAAGAATCAACGGTTTCATTTATCACACACTAGCTCAAATTAAGCTGCCTAAACCCCACCTGTTAAAGGTCTTGTTACCACACAGGGCTTTTTAAATTTTCTTTTGCCAAAAGGAAGAAAAGAGTTTAGGTAAACACTGAAATATAACTAGAGGAATAGAATAGTTCTTTCCTCATAACTATAAACAAATTAAAAAAACACAAATTTTAGAGGCTTCTCCAATTCTTCCTTGGCACCTCTGCCAAACAATCATTGAAAAAGTTGGGTAGTATGTTATGAAAGTTATGAAAACCAGCCTATGAACTTTTTTTTTTTTTATTCATGTCTTAAGAGAACACAGCAGTCACACATTTTATATAAATACACGGGCATAGAAGACATATGGATTATATCAGGCATCTCAAAGAATAATTTGATCTACTTTCTCTTAGAAAAGGCCTGCTTTTTAGGCTGGGCACGGTGGCTCACACCTGTAATCCCAGCACTTTGGGAGGCTGAGGTGGGAGGATCACTTGAGCCCAGATGATCAGCTGGGTAATATAGTGAGACCCCATCTCTACAGAAAAAAAAAAAAAAAAAAGAATGAGTTGAGCATGGTGGCACATGCCTGTAGTCCGAGCCACCTGGGGCTGATGTGGGAGGATCAAGGGAGTCAGGGAAAGGGGGAGGTGTTCAGGCTGCAGCGAGCCGTGATTGCAACACTGCACTCCAGTCTGGGCATCTGGGCAAAACTCTGTCTCAAAAAAAAAAAAAAAAAACGGAAAAAAGAAAAAAAAGAGAAAAGTCCTGCTTTTCCATCTTGTTTGTTGCTAAGAGAGCGGAATTAAGCACCTCCTCTGTCCCTTAGGTTCACCTTCAGTCAAAGCTATTTTCCTTTTTGAGCCTTGGTTTTTCTTTTAGCTGTTATCTTCCTAGATGATAATTCTTTGAAGTGTAAACAGAGAAAAGATCATTGGGTAATGAGTCCAGAGACTCAGTTCTCCCACGGATGTGTCATGTGGCCAAGGCCAAGTCACCATTTCTGGGCCTCAGTTTCCCGTTGACAGAGTAAGTGGTTGCACTCCCAGGTCCCTTCTAACAATTTGCTCCCAAATATCACACTAATCTGTTCTCAGGCAAGAAAGAAGCTTGGTGTACATAAGCTATCTACAAAGTTGATCAGCAGCAAAGTACAAAAAATTTACCAGCCTATAATTATTTTACCAGCCTCATCTAATCTCTTCATCCTGCATTATTTCTGATCCAGCTCCTCCATTCATCTCTACTCTGAAAGGCTGTGTTAGTTAAAATGCTAGGGGAAGGTTTCTTTTGGCTCCGTTTTTGGTTCAGACTGAGTTCAGGATATTAATTTTGCTGTTTATTTCCCCTCAGATAATTGGAAAGCCAGAACACTATCTTCTTTGGGAGGCATCATTTTCTCATCTGATATTTCTGTAGATGTTTTATCTGATATTTCTTGAAACTCAAGTAAACCTGGTACAGTAATTCCCCCAACACTTCAGTTTTATGTGGATGTAATTTAGAGTCATTTCTTAAAATTTATAGGAAAGACATTTTAGAAGATAAAAATTACTTAGCCAAGTCACAGTTATATTAATTTTTGGTAGAAATTAGATTATGCATTTCTTAGATTTTTTCAGATACAGCACCCCATATGCTGCAAATCAATGCCCAAAGAATAAAGGACAGAACACACAGCAGCACGTAATGAGAACGTGAGCAGTCCCCTTAGTTTGCTGTCCTGCTATGACACTTGACATCCTTCCTATCCAACTTCCCAGATTCATCAGGAAGCAAAATAAGGTTTCATAAACATAAGCAGCATCGTAACGGATATTAAAGAAAACTAACATGCAACTGGTATAGTTTCTGGGTTAAATCCTAAAGAACTGTGCAACTGAAAGCTTTGATTCTTTATAACTTGCCTCAGAGGTTTCCCAGGCCTACTTGCCCTGTAAATTTCAAGCTGCCGAACAAAGGTTAGCTCTGCGTCATAAAGAACCACGTATCTTGGTTCCACTTCATGGAGTACCCTTGTCAGAGCATAGGGGTCGCTGCAGCCCAGAAGCGGATGGATGATAGTGAGGGGTTCTTTCAGGATTCCATAAGCAGCATCCGATGACAAATTTACATCAAATTCTTCATGCTTAATTTCTTCCAGGCAGCTTTCTGGGCTACTGCTTATTTCTCGACAATATCCTTCCTCGACATCTCCTTCCTCTCGCAGTTCCTCAGGTTTTCCTACCATTTGAGTTAAGGTCAACTTCCGCTTTTTTTTTTTGAGGGTCCTTTCTTTGGCAGAAGCCCGTTCTTTGTTTTGGGGGTCTTTGGGTCTTTTGTGAGATTTCCTAATTCTCTTTGAACTGTCTTCCTTCCTAAATTTCATCCAGACTTCTTCAGCTTTGCTATCCTTCTCAAAGGTTTTCCTGTAGAGCCTCAATAAGAAGGCCTCCGCTCCAAGAGTGATATAGTCTCTCAGCTGGGAACATGTTCGGTCATCACTTGCACATATCAGTACTTGACCTGAAAATAGAAAACAACATTATGTTACTATTACCTCACTTGTCCTCCTAGTTTCCCTGTGTCCCCTTATTCCTTCACCTGAAGGGAAGACATCTTACCTGTTGGTATCAAAGATCCACAATTTACAAACTATTTTAAAAGGGTCTTAGGTATTGATCAAATGCTTTCTCCTCTCTGGCAAGGTTACTTAAATCTTTTCAGTAAAGTTGAAGCCAGACTACTCAATCTTATGAAAGTACAACTGTGGTATAATGGTGGCTTTAAAGAAGTTCTTTTTAATTAATATATTTTTTTCAGAGGGTCTTATATATGCCTAAATTAATTCCAAATGGATTTTTCCTCTTTTGTGAATTGTCTTAGTCTCCTTTGCCAATTTAGACAATGTCTTCAGTTTGTATCGGCTCATTACATATTAAAGTAATAGAAGAGTTGAGGCTTCTTTGGAAAGATACTTGGCTGAGGATATAAAACAGGAGACCCATTAGTTTATTCCTTTGGGATTCCAGATTTAAAACTTGGTGAATATGTGTAGAGATTAGCTCAATCTTTAAACAGAAGTTCTAAGAACCCAACTAGTGAAAAAGCCTTCATGAAAAGCTTTCATGAATATACAATGATTCAACCTGGAGAAAATTACATCAAATGAACAGAAATGAGGTTGCCACTAGGATCCCAGTGTTCATTTGCCATTTATTTGTCTACATTTTATAGATAAAATAGCAGGGTTTTCAAATTGAGACAGGGTTTTCACCATTTTGGTCAGGCTAGTCTTGAACTACTTTTAAAGAGCTAATTAAATCAGGACTCATTTGATAGATTTTGAAAGCAAATGTTTTCATCTCCTTTTTTCCTACCTGGACCACCAAGAGCTTCACTCTCCTTATTTTCTGCCTCAATTTCTTTTAATACTTCAGTCAGTGCCTCCCACTTTGGGTTGCTTTCTAGGACCAGTTCCTTTTTTGCTTCTGTAGAGAAATAAAAATATCCCATTCTATGTGATAATATTTACCCATGAAGTCTTCCAAAGGCTTTTAAAACAACAGATAACACAAGCATCAGTACATATGCCCATTTATTTAAGCTTTCTTTATAATGATAGATGGACTCTGCTTTCCTGAAAAAGATCTACTAAAAAGAAAGATACTTCAAACCATTAACAGGGCTTTCAAAATGCCTTAGTAGAAAGTTACATGCATGGTCACTAATGAGAGACCATTCTGTGTTAGTTGTTTCTGTTGACACTGTATATAAGCAGCTATACAAAATAAAGGCATTGGTACAGAATGACAGCATTTATTATTTCTAAAATCCCCATGACTTTCATAATCCTGAACATGGATAAAAGGAGACAATAATTAAATTTTTTGTTTCTATAAGCATTCCAACACAAACATATCAATAATATATTTAATTATGTTTTCTTTAAAAAGATTTTTTTTTTTTTAAGACGAAGTTTCACTTTTGCTGCCGAGGCTGGAGGCAATGGCGTGATCTTGGCTCATTGCAACCTCTGCCTCCTGGGTTCAAGCAATTCTCCTGCCTCAGACTCCCAAGTAGCTGGGATTACAGGCACGTGCCACCACTCCTGGCTAATTTTGTATTTTCAGTAGAGACAAGGTTTCACCATGTTGGTCAGGCTACTCTTAAACTCCTGACCTCAGGTGATCTGCCTGCCTTGGCTTTCCAAAGTTCTGAGATTACAGGCATGAGCCACTGCGCCCGGCCACAATTAAGTTTTCAAACAGACCTTTAAACTAGGCAGAAAGCAGGCATTAACCCTATCCCATGCCTTAAAAACCTAGTGATATTTACGATATCACTAGATAGATGCTGGAATAAAACCCATATTCACCTCATTCTAGTATATTTATATTGCTTAAACATTAAAAAGGATATTCAAATATTTTACCCTGACTTTATTTATTAGTTTTGAGACACAGTCATACTCTGTCACCAAGGCTGGAGTACAGTGGTGTGATGGTATCTTGGTGTAACCCTGAACTCCTGGGCTCACCTTAGCCTCTCAGGTACCTGAGATGTTAAGTGCACATCACCTTGCCAGGCTACTTTCGAAGTTTTTTTTTTTTTTTTTTTTGAGACAGAGTCTCACTCTGTTGCCCAGGTTGGAGTGCAGTGGTGCGATCTCAGCTCACTGCAACCTCTGCCTCCTGGGTTCAAGTGATTCTCCTGTCTCGGCCTCCTGAGTAGCTGGGATTACAGGTGCCCGCCACCACGCCTGGCTAATTTTTGGTATTTTTAATAAGAGGCCAGGTTTCACCATGTTGGCCAGGCTGGTCTCAAACTCCTGACCTCAGGTGATCTGCCTGCCTCGGTCTCCCAAAGTCCTGGAATTATAGACATAAGTCACTGTGCCTGGTCTTAAAATTTTTTTTGTAGAGATGGAGTCTTGCTTTGTTGCCCAGGATGGTGTTGAATTCCTGGGCTCAAGCAATCCTCCTGCCTCGGCCTCCCAAAGGGCTGGTATTATAGGTGTGCGCCACCATGCCCCAACCTCACCCTAACTCAGAAATAATAATTACTTTGAAGTTTAAAAAAAATCAATAAATAGTTCTTTATGTAGCATACTTTTGATCGATATTTGGCATTCGTTATTTGCAACCCCTGGGAAATAGATTCTAAGACTTGTCATGCTTTATACTTCGACATACATTACACATATACTTCACACATATACTTTTGACATACATTACATGTTACATATAACAAACATACACACATTTATCATCAAGGAACACACTTTTCACATGGCCAAAGGAGACTTTAAATTGTGCTTTAAATATCTATACCAAATACTGAAATAAACAACACATTTAAAGACTTAACCCTACAAGATACCTTGCCCTTCTTTAATTTCCATTTTTTCAGATATTTTGCCTTTTTTACTCATTTTGGCATCTGGAAGATGATAAACCCTTGCTCGAGCATTTATAAACATCGAGGTGCTGGAGTCAAGAAACAGCCAACCTAATATGAAAAGTTAAAAGAAAAAGTGCCATCAATTTACGGTTAATTTAAAATAGTCTCTGATGGTCACATGACCTACATATGTAACCGGCTGCCATCCTGTTTTCCTACCAATCACACCTCCTCCCACTATTGTGATCTCTCACTGTTCAGCTAGACCAGTGGTTTTCCGGGTGTGGTCCATGAACTCCCGGGGGTCCCCAAGATGTTCTCAGGGCTGTGTGATGTCAAAACTTTTCTCATAACAATACTATGACATTATTTGACTTTTTTCACTGTGTTGACATTTCCAGTGATGGTGTAAAAGCAATGCTGGATAATACTGCTGGTGCTGTAGCACGAACCAAGGCAGTGCCATGAAAGTGTACTGGCATTCAGTGCGTTCTTTACTGTCATGCTTCCGCAGTTCATCACTTAAGAATGTCCCTAAAGAAGCATCAAAATTATTAACTGTATTAAATCTTGACCCCAGGGGTTCACAGACCACACTTTGGAAACCGCTGGTCTGGTCAAACAGTGGCAGAGGCCAAAGCAGTGGTAGCAAAACAAGATGGTGGCCAGCTGTATATGTATATCCCCCTACAAATCTCTTCTGCTCTTCAGTCGTTGGCACTCTGGCTGATGGAAACCCCATACTCCCTTGCTTTTGCTTTGAGGGAAATGAATTTTAAGTTCTTAACAACTAAACTTCCAGAACACAACCTATTTCTAAGTTGAGGACTGCCTGTACTACACACAGTCTTTTCTAGAAATAAAATTGCCCGGAACGGATATGAATATTTATTATTACACAGAACAGACGTTAAGTAGGCGGAAACATTAGCTATCAATAAAACCTACATCTTTGTGCTATGAACATAAAACATAATTTGAAATCTCAGTATAACATATAGTTGAATATAGCACTTTTCACACCTGATTCCCCCTAAGACCTAACACTTTATTCAAATGAGCTCTTAGAATATTATTAGTATTTTAATCTCTCACCTGAATTCTGACCAAAAGCTTTTTCCGTTGCTCTCAGAGATTCCAGGAGATTAAGAAATGTGACACAATCATACTGAGAGAGATACTGCAGCAAAGTTCGTAATATCTTCAAATCCTGAACTAAGGATTTAGTCTTGGCTCCAAGCTGGTGCCACAAAGGATCCAGATAGTGGCGGATTGTCTAAAACAATAATAAAATTGGGTATTGCTAAAATATGTTAAGTATAGTTATTCTTAATACAAATCATATTTTCAAAAGGATTGTTTCCTGTATAACTAAAAATGGTTAAAATGGTAAATTTTATGTCATATATGTTTTACTACAATAGAAAACCCCAAACATTATTCAAGGAAGTGGCTAGAACATTTCAGTTAATAAAATTCTAATAATAATGTTTAAATTTCCAAATATAGAAGAATGTCTTACTGCTAGAATCTTTATGATCAGATAGAGTCAATCTATCATTATCCAAATATATATTACTGTCAGGAAAGAAAAGACCTGATAAACATCAGATAATCAATTATTTGTTTTTATGAACAGACTCTAAGCATGTAGCTCAGATATGTTCAATTCCTGCCATGTTTGACTCTGACTATCCTGGATGGATAAAGACATGGGATCCAAATGGACCAAGCAGAGGGCATAAACCAAGCACGATGACTTACTAACAAATTAAGGTACATTGTTATTTAATTTGTACATGAGTATCAAGTTTTTTGACCTTTAAAATAAGGTATAACCAAGAAATGAAAAATTTAGTTTGATGCTCATGTACAAATTAAATAACAATTACCAAATCAAATAACAACGTACCTTAATTTGTTGATGTAAAAATTTCTTTAGTGTTTTTTCTAAAGTGGATTCATGATAGGAAAATATTTGTTAAATTAACAATGGACTGGCCGGGCGCGGTGGCTCAAGCCTGTAATCCCAGCACTTTGGGAGGCCGAGATGGGCGGATCACGAGGTCAGGAGATCGAGACCATCCTGGCGAACACCGTGAAACCCCATCTCTACTAAAAAATACAAAAAACTAGCCGGGCGAGGTGGCGGGTGCCTGTAGTCCCAGCTACTCGGGAGGCTGAGGCAGGAGAATGGCGTGAACCCGGGAGGCGGAGCTTGCAGTGAGCTGAGATCCGGCCACTGCACTCCAGCCCGGGCTACAGAGCGAGACTCCGTCTCAAAAAAAAAAAAAAAAAAAAAAAAAAAAAAAAAAAACAATGGACTAAGTTTGATTATTATTAGTAGTAGTATTATTTTGAGATGAAGTCTCGCTCTGTCACCAGGCTGGAGTGCAGCGGCACAATCTCGGCTCACTGCAACCTCCACCTCCCAGGTTCAAGCGATTCTGCCTCACCCTCCCAAGTAGCTGGGACTACAGGCATTGCTACCATGCCCAGTTAATTTTTTGTATTTTTAGTAGAGACGAGATTTCACCGTGTTAGCCAGGATGGTCTCCATCTCCTGACCTCATGATCTGCCCTCCTTGGCATCCCAGAGTGCTGGGATTACAGGCGTGAGCCACCGCGCCCGGCTGATTATTTTTTAAGATTCCAAAATGCTATCTAAAACAAAGAACAGCTTTATGTATATACTATGTACGTACCTACATATCCACAGCTATGTATATGTATGTTTCCTTCACAGACTGATTCTGCAACTTTTTAGGTAAGAATTATCCGATTTTCTTATCAGAGATTTGTAGCCTGATATAAAAGCAGTACCATTGCATGGAATCTTATCTAACAAATTTAATAATGAGCAGGAGTAGTATCTGGATGACCGTATAGTTTATTGTCTAAACCAGGACACTTGTGGAAAAAGAAATGATACACTATTTATAATCACTCCAGGACAACAGGTAGATACTGGGACTGTCCTGAACAAACTGGGATATTTAACTACATGCCTCTTTTCTAAAATTATCTACAAAACTTTAAATATTTTAACAAGACACATGTGATATCTATATTTAGATATGGTTTACTAAAAGAATATCTAAAACAATGAAGTGACTGTTACTAACCAGGGGGATAATCAACAGAAATTTAGTGTGAAACATGTTAGGCTACAATTTTATTTTTCTAGGGCTATATACATTCTATTAAAAGATTGTGTGGGATTTAAAAAAAATCACCAAGG
Organism: Theropithecus gelada; assembly: GCF_003255815.1. NCBI lineage: Eukaryota > Metazoa > Chordata > Mammalia > Primates > Cercopithecidae > Theropithecus > Theropithecus gelada. The sequence continues at coordinate 68,755,588 of NC_037688.1, forward strand.
ACTAAATTATAAAAAACTTTAAGCATAGAGGAAAACAGAATATATAAAATTAGTTTTATATATCAATATTTCATAGTCAAGTGACTTTTTTGAAGAATCACAGAAATAAGAAGTTAAATTTTTCCTTTTTTATAATCGCCATGCATTATTTCCAGTGACACAGAGATTGATTCACAGTTTAAAAGACAGGAACTTTTTCTACCAGAATATGACAAAAAAGCTGCCAAGAATTTCTAAAAGGTCAGCATTTTCTAGATCTCCAGTTCAATACTAGACATTTATGTATTTGTAATAATATTAATCTATAATGAAAAAGTAGACATTTATATATCTGCAATATTAATCTATAATAAAAAATTAGTTAGAATAAAAATTCCTGGAACTGATGTCTTACCATTTCCTCAATTCAGAATGTAATTTTAAGACAGAGCAAGTTTCACACTCCTCAGTAATGAAAACTCATCCAAATTATTTTTTATTCCGTAAGAGATCATAAATTCATGTACAATTATGGAGCATTCTTATGTAAAACTCTTCTACCTGTAGATATCCAAATGTTGTCACTTCAAAGTAAAAAAGTTATTTATTTTCTTCTTGATTATAGTTATAATAAGAGATAATTACTATATAACTGCAAAAGTCAGAGTGATGCTTATATGCCACTCCTATTTTACTACAAATTATTACTTTCCAGTAAACCAAAGAACCTATGTTTTAAATGACCTCCAATCTTATTCTTAAATAACAGCAAATTCCTATTAACAACATTGCAAATATTAAAATAACTTGCATTCTTTAAAATTACAACATAATAAACTGTGCTTAAAAGGAAAAACAGTACCTTGTCAAAAGGCTTTCCAATAGCATTTTCTAAAGATAAATCTTCCACTTCAAGCGATGGGTTATGGCATTTTAGTTCCTTTAGACACGCATTTAAAATGTCCAGTATAGCAGTCTGTATAGCAAGCATGGCAGGTGTCATAGAAACATGGATTTCTACAACTTCGGGTTTGTGCTGTTCTAAAAATGAGTTTACTGCTACATGGAACCTAAAGAGACAAATATTTTTCAACAATTTTCTACAGTTTCAGCAGCTATATATTTCTGGTCTTGGTTTAACACTCCATTTTTATAAATGCTACAAACAACACGAAAAGCAAAATAACAAACAAATGAAAAGCAAAACAACAACGTTTTCAAAAACACTTTGAACCTCAATGAATAGAAGTATTATATTATTCAGATAAGGCAAGGGTCAGCAAACTACGGTCTGGGCCAAATCCTGTACCTGGTTTTAAAGTCTCATTTGAATGCAGTCACACCCATTACTTATGTAAGCAGTCTATACTTGGTTTTGGGCAATAACAGAGTTGAGTAATTGTGACAGTCTATATGGCCTGCAGAGCCCAAAACATTTACTACCTGGCCATTTACAGGAAGAGTTTGTTGACTCCCAAAACAAAGGTATAATCAAGAAAGTAAAAAATACTATAACTACCCTTTCTCTGCTTGTTTGTTTTGTTTGTGAGACAGAGTTTCGTTCGTTGCCTAGCCTGGAATGCAATGGCGCAATCTCGGCTCACTGCAACCTCTGCCTCCTGGGTTCAAGTGATTTTCCTGCCTCAGCCTCCCTAAGTAGCTGGGATTATAGGCATGCGCCAACGCGCCCGGCTAATTTTTGTATTTTTAGTAGAGACGGGGTTTCACCATGTTGACCAGGCTGGTCTGAACTCCTGACCTCAGGTGATCTGCCTGCCTTGGCCTCCCAAAGTGCTGGGACTACAGGTGTGAGCCATTGCACCCGGTGTACAACTACTCTTAAAATAACATATAATCAAAATACATGGTAGCATAGGTTGCAAAAATGTTTGAAAACTGACACCTTAATGTTATTCCTAGAAATTAACAAAACTACTTCAAAATCTTTGTGCTTTATTTCCCTCTTGAGTAATTTTCAAAGCAGAAGTGGTACTCTTAGCCAATAAATCTGCAGTACACCTAAAGCTGTTGTATATGTGGGTCTCTAGATCCCTGGGAGTTTCACTAAATATATAAGAAAGAATAAAGAGGCTGTCTTGGATGGATTTGATAGACCAGCAGAAAAGTAACCGTCAAATTGCTCGCGACTTAAATAAAATCACAAACTTGGTGCATACATATTTATAGCTGGATATGTTTGTTACAAACCTGACTAGGTTCTATCAAACAAGATTACAATGAATTTTACATTACATTACATCAAAGTGCAACTAAGTTACAGTAGGTCTCACAAAAAAAGATGACAAATAACGTCATCATTATTTGTCACACAATGTTCTTTACCTTGGCCACAGATACAGTTTCCTCACAAAAAGATTTCTCATCACTCTTTCCACATGACAAAAACCAGTATCAAAGGCAACAGCATTGTCTGTGAAAGCTTTAATAAAACCACGTTTGTTTTTCTGGCGAAAGAGGCGCAAGATGAATGCTTCTTGACAAGACTCGATTATTCTGTGGGCTCTATACACCAAGATGCCTGAGAGGGAGAAACGTAATTTAAATTACAGAACAAGTAGGTAATTTTTATGCTCATTTCCATTCATTCATCACATTTTTCTTAAGGACCTACATGAGAATGAACAAGCACCATTCTAGACTGGGCATATAGCCACGCACAGAACAGACATAAATCCCTGTCCTCAAGGAATTGACTATAAACAGTATAAATAAGTAAAATATTCAGTATGTTACAAGTGCTGACAAGAAAAAATGAGAGAAGGAGGAGAGGGAGTATGTATGAGGGGTGGTTTCACCAATGTGATACCCGAATAAAGGCTGGATGGAGCCTTGTGACCATCTGGGCCAAGAGAGTTCCAGACTGCCAGGCTGAGGGGACAATGAGGGCACAGGCCCTGGGGTGGGGTGTTTCTGGCATGTTAGGGGAAGAACTTCTGAAAGCAAAGTAAGTCAGGAATTTTTTTAAAAAATATATGAATCAGATGTGGACTATACAAAATAGCCGCAGTTTAGAAGTCTGGACAACATCTGTATCACCTATTAGACGAATTCAATTTTCAGAATCAGAAGATAGTCAATTCAGAGGTCAACTGGTCCATTTAAAACAAAAGCCTTCAATCGACATCCTTAATGTGTCTCGGGGGTGTGTGTGTGATGATAACACCTCTGAATCTCAAAAATAAGAGCAATTATACATGCTTCATTATTTACGAAATGAGACTACTGACCCAGATCTTTCACACATATTGTGTCATCTGATGCAGTGATTAGTGCTAAGTTAGGGAGAAACATGAGATGACATAAAGGCATACAGACATCCTTTCTAGATCAAAACCTCAGTTACTCCATGATGAGTCTGTCTTTCAGACCTAAATCAAGCTGGTTACCTTACATATATTTGGGATAATGTGCTTGCATGCTTTTGATCCAGTTCTCCTGTCTGGAAGGGTCTGGACAATGATACTAACAGTGATTTACGACCCTTCTAATAGTTCAATAAACTCAGATTTTACTATTTTAATGTTTAAGTTTTGGATAGAGGTAGATGGAGCTAAAATTTACTCTAGCTCAGCTAATTATCTTTCAAATATGGTAAAAATTAATAGTGTTATTTAGGAATTTATAGACAAAGGATTTTCAATAACCCCCCAATACATGTACATAACTAATTTACTACTCAGAAGAGATTCTGTACCTAGTGGGTGGGCTTTCCCAAAGACTCTAAGAGGCCACATTTTGTTAGCCTGGAGTGAAATATTACATAAAGTCAAGAATAATAAAAATGAACTTCTAAAGAAAAGGAGCAACTCAATTTAAGAAAATGTTGTGCTCCAAAAAGTTGTCTTCATTTTGGTTGGAACCCAGGAGGAAGAAGAGAACTAATACTACATCCCAGGTAAATGGGTTAGGTGTTTCTATAGATTTTTATTTCATTTAACTCTCATGATAATTCCATGCAGTAGGTATCATGACGAGACCAAGGAAGGGAAGCAACTTGACCAAGGTCATCCAGCAAGTAAGAGGGAGGCTGAAGGTTCCAAATCACATGTAAAATCATGGTATTCTATTTAGTCACACCAACTCAAGACACCACTTTTTCGAAAAATAAAAATAAAAATAATAGAAGCAGGTTGGGTTTTTGGAAGGAGTTTTGGTCCCACAAAAGCCTACTGTAGATTTTTTTGTTCCTGTAACATTTTGTATCTCATACTGTACTATAATTACTTCTTTACTTATCTGTCTCCTCCACTAAACTGCCCGAGAACAGGAACATCGTAACACCACCAGGCAGAGATCATAGAGATCATAGAATGCTGACTATGTGCCATGATACCAGGTATTTTACATACAGCATTTCATTTCACCCTGACAATCCTAGGAGGAAGGTACTATCTTTATCACTAATGTACGGGTGAATAAGCTGAGGCATAGAGACATTAAGAAACTTGCCTAAAAATACACAGCTGGTGCGAGATGAAGAGAACTCAAACCCAGAAGCAGTCTAACTCACGAGGTCACCATACTGTCCCATTCATCTGTCTATCTTCAGCACCCTTCCTGCCACGCAAGGGACCCTCAGTGAGTTAAACATTTGTTGAATGAACGTAAGGTGGGGGCACAGCACTGGGTACACAAATCTAAAGTGTAACTGAAAAACACATATATATTCCCCAGAAAGTGTGTTCTTAGTTCCGTCTGGAGATGTCAGGGTCATTCTGGTAATGAAAGCATCCTCCTGTCCTGTTCTTTTCCAAGTACAATCTCAGCAGGTATTTACACAGTTCTCCCACGTGTTAGGAGTTCTGGTTAGTAGGGACTCCTGGGGTGGGGTGTGGTGGGACTAATGGGTAGTGACAGGTGAAGAAGCTGGGGCTGGGGGATTCAGCCTTTCCAGAGGGTCACCTGCACTTCATGGACTGCCCTTTGGTCAGTCCTGGGGGATGATTCCAGGGAATGAAAGAACTAGAAAGAAGTCATTTTTGGCATTCATTTACATTCCACTCAGCAAAGCATCAGTAACAGCTTCAGCTTCATTATTGGCTGGGCTTTGATGAGAAAGGAAGAGGGAATTTGGCATTTTTCATTAGGAGCTACATATAAGCCAGACTTCAACATTGCACAGATTCACATTGCTCTCTGCCTGATTAGGTTGCGCTGTAACTGAAAGTCACAGAGTATTACTGACACCTAGTGGTAGTTTCAAACACAACACAAAATTTTTTTTAATCAATTTAAAAAATAAAGTAAAACCAAGCTTATAAGAAAGCAGCAAACAGTAAAAGACTGGTGTATCAAGATTTCTGGTTATAAAAGGCCAATTTTATTTGGTATCAATTACTAAGAGTTTGTTGTGTACCAGGCACTAGACTAAGCAATTATTTTATTAACTTAATCCTTACAATAACTTTAGGAAACAGTTTTCTTAATGAGAAAACTGGGGTTAATGAAAGTTAAGAAGCTTGCTTTGTAAGCAGGGTGTTAGCATTCAAAATCAGGTGAGCCTATGATACTGTTTATAACAATTATAAAAGTTATAAAAGAGTAACCAAACTTCTTCAATCGGTTTACCATTGAAGCATTCATTCACACATTTATCAAATTTTTCTTGAGGGTCATCTAGGTTCAGGGTAATATGACAGATATGGTGGGAAGTAAGATTATGAATTTCAGAGTCTCTCGCCTCCAGAAGTTCACCAATGATCACAGTACTATATACGTCCATCATTCACCCAACAAATATGTCTTTAGTACCTACCATGTGCCAGTTACTTACCCTGGGATGAACAACTTGTTCCTTGTGCTGAAGCTTATCTTGTGAGTGACAGACAGACAAACACACAAATACAATGTAGTATTGTGAGCACTATGAGTGGGGAGAAATACAGAGTAATATGAGGGCACAGAGGCACAGCCCCTACATTCGCTTTGGGGACATCAGAAAAGGTTTTGGAAAGGATAATGAAAATGAATTTCTTTTCTATTTAATTCTAGCTAAAAAATTTTTTCCTTGAAATAAGCGAGCAACTACTTGATTTAATTTCAAATAATACCAAAAAAATCTTAAAGGGGAAAACTAAATATTTTAGGAAATATACAAAGATTATTTATAAACATTTCAAATCTGATTAAGTTCTAAAAGCAAATGCTAATGAACTGCAAGTATTTACTGAATAAGAGCTTAGAAAACAAGGAAAAGTTAATCTTACATTGAGTTACCTATTCAGGTCACAGATAGTTATTGAGCATCTACAATGTGTCAGGTATCAGGCCGAAAGCTGGAAGCACAATGTTGAACAAAAGCTTCCAGTAGTGCCCACTAGAAGGGTCGAAGGTTCTAGTAGAGCGTTTAGCAGAGGGGACAGACAAAAATAAAAATGTACAAATTGCTCTCTCTGGTCTGTGCCTCCAAGATGACAAAGAAAAGAAGGAACAACGGTCGTGCCAAAATGGGCTGCGGCCATGTGCAGCCTATTCGCTGCACGAACGGTGCCTGAGGCGTGCCCAAGGACAAGGCCATTAAGAAATCTATCATTCGAAACATAGTGGAGGCTGCGGCAGTCAGGGACATTTCTGAAGAGAGCCTCTTCGACGCTTATGTGCTTCCCAAGCTGTACGTGAAGCTACATTACTGTGTGAGTTGTGCAATTCACAACAAAGTAGTCAGGAATCGATCTTGTGAAGCCTGCAAGAACAAACACCCCACCCCAATTTAGACCTGCGGGTGCTGCTCCACAACCCCCACCAAAGCCCATGTAGGGAGCTGAGTCCTTCCAGACTGAAGACAGACTATTCTCTGGAGAAAACTAAAATGGAAATTGTACTTAAAAAAAAAGAAAGTACAAATTCACATACAAATAAGATTCCAAATTCTTACCAGTAATTAAATCTGAAGGTATCCTATCAGTCAAGAAGTCAACCACAAGTATCCTACTTGTTGCAAATATAACACCACCTTGTGTGTAAACTTCATAGCGACTGTTGCTTGTGATTTCATTTGTTACACGGCGAGGGAGGTGTTCAACTCCTTCTATCTTCAGCTGATTGATAAAATACTCCTAAATCAAATCAAACTTGATTAGTAGGCTACCTAATACAGGGCAGTTTTTATTAGGTTGCAGATACTTAAAATAATGTGCTGTCTTTCTCTGAGATAATGAACTTAATAATGAATATACAAACTAAGTTACTTCTTTAAAGTAACTTCAACCAAACAGTCTACATTTAATGAGGTTTTTCTTGTTTTGGGGTTTACACTAAGGAATAATTGAACTTCAGTCATTATCAGCACTAAACTACAATAACATATGCACACACACACAAAAACTCAAACTTTTAAAAGCGTGCAGTAAAAGATTTCTGCTACCTAAAAAATACTTCCCATCAAAGCCAGGTTTGTAGCCAAGCGCATTCTATGAGAAGATAACAAGGGAATCCTTTTCCCAGACAATGTTTTAGACTATCAGTTCTGTGCTGATCCATCCTAGAGGGACTTCATGTCACTGGATCCCTTGGCTTGGTTTATTTACATCCCCAGTTTAAAACCACTTTTACTAGGCACTATGTGTTGCCTTAGGCCCCTATGCCAAGCACTGGGGATACCTAGATGAATCAAACAGGGTCCCTGCCTCAAAGAGACTGTGCTCACTCTTCTCAGCTGACATTTTTCTCCTGGCCACCTGCTCTATCTAGGGGATCATCAGACTTGTCAGACCAAGCTGTGTCCCCTCTCAACATCCCCCAGCCCCAAGTGTTGCCCCATTCCATCTTTCTTAGTGTTCTCTATTCTCCTTAACTGTCGGTAACCTTTGCTAACATCCTCAGCTTCCAGATCCAATCCCTTTCTGACCCGATGGCCCTCTTAACATAGCCTTAGTGAATGCCCTATTTCCTGGTCCCTTCTTTTCCCTATTGGGGTTTTCCAGCCTCACCATCTCCTTTCATGTCTCCCCATCACCCTCAGAGACCCTTCCATCTTCATCACTGTTCCTTTTCAGGGACCATCCTTCTGCCCCCAGAAACTCCCTTAATGGCCAACTTCAGGACTCTCCCGTTATTCCTATCCAGATCCTGCTTTCGACATCTCCCCTTTCCCTTGCAGGGACCTCTGATCCTCTCCTACCACTCAGAGCCCCTTCACCTTTCAATGCCCTTGCACCCATGTCAGGGACCTGCATCCTTCTGGGGACCCCTCCCATCCCTCTTAGCGCTGTCAGGGAATTGCATCCTTCTCGGGAACCCTTCCATCAGTCTCATTGTGCCTGCACAGTGTCAGGGACTTGCATCCCCTGGGGACCCCTCCCATTTCTCTTAATGTTTTTGAACTCTGGTCAAAGACTTGCATCCTTCTCGGGACCCCTCCCTGTCCTCCCAGAGTCCCCGCACAGTGACAGGGACTTGCATTCCTCTTACTGTTTTTTAACTCCTGCCAGGGACCTGCAGCCTTCTCGGGGCCCCTCCAGTTCTTCTCAGTGTCCCCGCACAGTGTGAGCGACCGGTATCCTCCTCGCGACCCCTCCCATACGTCTGTGTCCGCGCAGTGTGAGGCACCTGCATCCCCCTGGGGACCCCTGACATCCTTCTCTGTGTCACTGCGTAGTGTCGGGGCCTGAATCCCCCTCAGAGCCCCTCCATCCCTGTCAGAGACCTCGCATCCGCTCAGAAGTCCCCCAACACTCCCTCACTCCCATGCCGGCGCGGTCGCACCTCCTCGGCCGGCTGCGTGTTGAGCACCAGCACCAGGCAGGCTGGGTGGCAGTGCAGCCGGAGAAAGTGGTAGAGGAGCCGGTCCGCGCCGAGCCCGCGAGCGCACACTACCAGCCCGTCAGTGTCGAGCAGTTCCAGCACCAGCTGTCGCTCGTACTCCAACAGTGGCGCCATAGCCGTCCGTCGAGCCGGCAACTCCGGCTCCATCGAAGCTCTTCCGGGTCGCAGCCGAACGCAGACGAAGGGAGCCGACTCAGAGACGAGAGTGAAGGGAGCCGACTCAGAGACGAAAGTAGGCCGAACTCAACTGAAGAGAGCCGAGTCCGAGAGGACGAAAGCCAGCCGAATGTAGCCGAGGAGAGCCGAGACTGAGGCGGTCGTGGGCCGAACGCAGCCGAAGAGGAGCCGAGGCCAGGACGAGAGTGCGCTCAGAAAGCCGAAGAGAGCCGAGCCTGAGAAGGCAAGCGTCGACCGAACTGAGACGAAGAAGAGCCGAGTGGAGCCGAAGATTCAGAGTCACTTGGAGGGGCTGGCGCTCCGTATCAGTGTAGCTCGCAGGCAAAAGGCGTCATCCACGTCTTTTTTGAGCGTCCACATTCCCTGGTACCATAGACGCAAGCTGCCAGAAAGCAAGGGGAGGGGAAGTAAGCCTAAGGAGCTTAATCCCCAGACGTTGACAACTAAAACACTTACTGGTCAATATTCCAAATGCTCCTAGAGTTAGTAGCACCTGTTTCCTAGGGTGGTTTTTGGCCCTTCCTTTTGCGATTGGTCTCCATCCCTCTTTTAATTTTTTTTTTTTTTTTTTCGAGACAGGGTGTTGACATGTTGCCCAGGCTGGAGTGCAGTGGTTGTGGAATAAGCAGAATCCTTTACTAACATCAGTCCCCTGTTTGCCTCCAAAAGACTTCAATACAATAAACTATTTTTAAAAATCCCTCCTTCCACTAGTGGGACACATCCCGCAGTATTTGTTCTATACCTAGAAATGCCTGATAATTGAACTAGCAGAGGAATTGTTTTGTATAGAAACTCCCCACCTTTATTATTAGAAGATAGAAAATACGAGTAAGCAAAAATGAAAATCACTCGTTTCTATTACGTGGAAATAACCACTGTTAACATCATGAAATCTATTTTATTTAGTCCTTTTTTTTTCTATCTATACACATTTTCTCTCATCACACAAGAGTTTTTTTTTTTTTTTTTTTAACCGATATGAGATAATATCCCTGATTTACATCCCCAACTTTGTCATTAACATTTGGCAAACCTCTGAACATGATGTTTCATACTCTTTTACAAAGTCCTTTTGTATGGCCGATCAGATTTCCATAATGTGGGTGTACTTATCTAATTGCTTATTAGAGGACATTTAGTCTGTTTCTGCTTCTTCCCCCTCCAGTAATATAAATAATATTTCACTAAACATCTTTGTATGTAAATTCAACCATGGCCTTCAGATACACATCTGGAAATGAATAATCACTGGGATAAAGAGAAAAAAAATTGTAAGGCTTTTCATTACATTCACATTGCCACATTGCCCTTTAGAAAGCCTCTACCAATTTGCATTCACACCAGCCGTTTCCAAGAGGATCTGTTCCTCTACCTCTTTACTGCTTAATCTGGTATTTTGCTTACATTTTGTCAAGATGAAAATAGCATATAATTCCTGAATGCTGTTTAAGTGGAAGGGGTTGCCTGCAAACACTTTACATACAGCGTTTCCTGCGAGGCAGATATTAATTTAGTCAGTTCTGCCAATGAGAAAAATGGAGGTACAGGGAGGTTATATAACTTGGGCGAGGCCACGGGAGCTAGTTAGTGAATTTCTTAGATCTATTTCAGGACGTGATATGAGGGTACTCAACACGTATTTAGGAAATGAAGCTTGAAATGACAAGGCTGAAATTCAAACCTGATTCCCAAGCGGTGATAGGCAGAATATTGGCTTCCCAAGATGTTCACATCCTAATCCCTGGAGCCTGCATGTTATCTTACGTGGCAAAGGGGGATTTGCAGATGTGCTTATGTTAAAGTTCTTGAGATGGGGGGGATTATGTGGATTATCCAGGTGGACTCAATGTATCACAAATGTGCTTATAAGAGAAAGAGAGGTAGGAGGATCAGATTCAGAGATGTGACAGGAAGCCGAGTTCAGAGTGACGTGGAAGGAGCACTGCATCAAGCAATGCAGCCCTTCCAAGCTGAAAAAGGCAAGGAGGTGGATTCTCTCCTAGGGCTCCCAGGAGGACTGCAGCTCTACCCACCCATTTTGGACTTCTGACCCCCAGAACTGGAAGATAATGAATTTGTGTTGTGTTAAGCCCCTTTGATCAGATGATATCCCTAGCTGATCAAAACAAAACAGCATTGAAAAACTATAGATAGGGCCAAGCGTGGTGGCTCACACCTGTAATCCCAGCACTTTGGGAGGCGGAGGTGGGCAGATCACCTGAGGTCGGGAGTTCGAGACCAGCCTGACCAACATGGTGGAACCCCCATCTGTACTAAAAATTCAAAAATTAGCCAGGCGTGGTGGTGCATGCCTGTAATCCCAGCTAAGGCTGAGGCAGGAGAATCGCTTGAACCCAGGAGGCAGAGGTTGTGGTGAGTCGAGATGGTGCCATTGCACTCCAGCCTGGACAACAAAAGCAAAACTGCGACTCAAAATAACCAACCAACCAAACAAATAAAAAAACTATACATAGGAGTATACACTGAAATAATCTTTTTGGAAGGCGATTGGTCAATCTACATAGAAATTTTAAATACATGTATAGATACATATACACATAGTCATCTGGTGAGAGTTTATGGGGCACCAAATGTGTCAGGCACTGCTCTAAGTGCTGGGAGTTTACTAGTGGGCAAAGCAGGCATAGAACTTATATTCTAGTGAGGAGCTTGTATATGAAGATGTTTATTTGTTATATCATTGTGTGGACTATATATTTGTCCTAAATGTCCAAGAATAGGAGAGTAGTTAAAATTTCTTCATGCGTCTCTGATAAGTAGAATATTAGCCATGAAAACCTGTATATGGAAAGATACCCAATATGCATTATTGCATACTGAAAAAAGCACTTGCAAAACAGTAATGTATAGTATGGTCCCATTTGTATAAAAACAAAACGGTAAATGGTACTTGCATGTGATTGCATAGAAAAGTTCTAGAACAAACAGATCTTTTTTTTTTTTTTTTTTTTTTTTGAGATAGAGTCTCACTCAGTCGCCCAGGGAGGAGTGCAGTGGCGAGATCTCGGCTCACTGCAAGCTCCGCCTCCCGGGTTCATGCCATTCTCCTGCCTCAGCCTCCCAAGTAGCTGGGACTACAGGTGCCCGCCACCATGCCCGGCTAATTTTTTCTATTTTTAGTAGAGACAGTAGACACCACTATGCCCAGCTAATTTTGTATTATTAGTAGACATGGGGCTTTGCCATGTTGGCCAGGCTGGTCCTGACTCCTAACCTCAAGTAATCTGCCTGCCTCGGCCTCCCAAAGTGCTGGGATTACAAGCGTGAGCCACTGCGCCCGGCCTAAAGTTTGTTCTTTGTATCACACATAGTTTTTGATGTCCTTTCTGCTTTGAATTATCTCCAGTGTGGATTTTAATTATTCTATTAGAATTTAAATTTTCTTGAATTCTTTTCTTGTTTAATTTGGCTTTTTGTTCTGCATTTTTGCCTTTACCTCTATAGCTCCCTACTTTTGTTTCACAGAAACTTCTTGATTTTATATTTATATTTATTAAACTATCTATATCTACATAGATTTAGATATATGCAGATTATCTATATATCTACCTAGATATATTTAGATATAAATATACATTATCTATATCTAAACCACAGATATAGATAGATAGAAACTTACGGTTGGCCCTCTGTGGGTTCTGCATCTGTGGATCCAACCAACTGTGGTTTGAAAATATAGAAAACAAAAACCAATAAAAAATAACAATACAACAACAAAATAATTTCAGAGTGAATAAAATGTGAAAAAAATTATCGATAAAAGTACAAATAAAAAATCAATGCAGTATAACGACTATTTACATAACGTTTACATTGTATTGTGTATTATAAGCGATGTAGAGATGCTTTCAAGTGTATGGGAGGATGTGCATAGGTTATATTCAAATACTACAGCATTTTATGTAAGGCACTTGAGCATCAGAGAATTTGGTGTTAATATATAGGGGTTGGGGGAGTCCTGGAACCACCAACAAGTAATTTTAAATAGTTTTGTCTGTAGTTTTTAGAAAGTCAGTGTGTTTAGCGAAGAGCTCTCAAGCAAAGCAATGCTTAGTCACTGTTGTCGTGCCTCTCCCTACTTTTCTCTGGAACAGAGAATTTTAAGGACATCAGCACCAGAACTTTATAGACATACAAATATCTATGCTCCTACATCAGGCTTAGCAAGACTCTTGTAAAAGTGGAATGGCTTCACATAAGATGTACGCAGCTTTCCAAATGTTGTTTGTTTCTAAGTGTTCCTATATAGAAACATGAGAAGTGCCTATTTTTACAGTCTTAGAAGGCACACACATTTCAGGCGCCGGGAGCAAGAAACACCTGCTGGTGTAGGAAGAGCCAGAGATACTCTATTTAGATATCAGACCAGCTATCAATATTCCACAAGAGTGCTTGTGCTGAGAATTAGTGAGTTTCTGCCCTCAGACTCCCTGCTGAATGATTCTCAGCAATGGTCACTCCCTCTTGTTGCTGGCATGCAGGCTGCGCATGCTGAATTCAATGAATTTAAGTACTAAATATAATATTTGCACATCTGGAGGAATTCTGTCAATATGCATTAGATGACTGTGAACCAGAGGTCCCTCTGAATCCACTGCTTTGGCATGGCTCGGTATCTACACTGGCCGTGTGCTCTAGGGGACAGAACATGGCCTTTAGTCATGTAGACCTGGACTGAGGTCCAGCATTGCCAAAACAACCACTTGGCCTTGGTAAGTCACAAAGCCCATCATTTATTAAACAATATGTCTTAGGTGGCCGGGTGCTCATGCCCGTAATCCTAGCACTTAGGGAGGCCAAGGTGGGCGAATCACTTGAAGTCAGGACTTTAAGACCAGCCTGGCCAACATAGTGAAACCCTGTCTCTACCCCAAAGTACAAGAATTAGCCCAGTATGGTGGCATGCACCTGTAGTCCCAGCTACTCGGGAGGCTGAGGTGGGTGAATTGCTTGACCCCTGGTGGGGCAGAGGTTGCAGTGAGCTGAGATTGTACCAGTGCACTTCAGCTTGGTGACAGAGTGAGATCCTATCTTAAACAAACAAACAAAAAAACAAAAACCCAACTGTCTTAGGTCATATTTCCCAGAAGGAGAATCTGAGGATTCCTGTGTGTATCAGCCAGGGTTCAATCAGAGAAACAGATCTACAATGAGTAATACGGAATAAGGGATTGATTATAAGGATTGTGGCCAAACATAGTGATGGGAGATGGTTGAATTGTTTACAGTCATTGCTTCTGTGTTTGGTGCTGGGCTTGAAGTCAGCAGGACAGGCAGACAGGAAGGAAAGATGGGTGTAGAAGAGAGGAGGGGAAGAACAACTGAATTCTATGGGGATAAGCTGGAACTCATGTTGGTTTGTTAACCACTTGCATGCCTCCGACTTCCATGATGTGGAGTCTCTTGTAGGGGAAGGTGGTGCCTGTCATCATGGGTTTAGACACTCACCTTGGCCAGGAAGCAGAGATGCAGAAGGAGGAGAAACTAAAAAGGGAAAGACTGGATGGGGAGGGCTGTCAGGAAATGGAGTAGCTGTAGACCTGCTCACCACCCCTCACCAACCAGGTAAGCCTGGGAACCAACGACAATATAGATGAGTTGCAACACTACATGCCCCTCATCTACTGTCGGATGCTGCCTCACTCTTGCCCTCCCCATTGGATGCTAAATTCTGTGGCCAAACCTAATCCAGAAGTGTATAGGGAAGGGAATTCTAGGTTATGTGATTCCAGCTTAGCTAAACGGACATGGTGAGGTAAGAGGCGAGACTCAACTCAGGAGGTGGGACTCAACTCTGTAGGTGGGGCTCAGACACAGGACCAAACTGAGAACTCGCTAAAACAGGCATGGGGTGGAAGCAGCTTTCCATAAGATATGCCCACCAGTGTGCCATGTCAGCTTACCATTGCCATGGCAACACCCAGAAGTTACTGCCCTTTTCCATGGCAACAACCCCGTAATCTGGAATTACCACCGTTGTCTAGAAATTTCTGCATAAACTGCCCCTTAATTTTCATATAATGAAAAGTGGGTGTAACTATGACTGCAGAACTAGGTATTCCGGGCACATCGCCTTTAGGATAGCCCTGCTCAGCAAGGAGCAGTCCCTCTTCTGCTGCTGTGGACTGCCGCTTTAATAAAAGCTGCTGTCTAATACCACCAGCTCGCCCTTGAACTCCTTCCTGGGTGAAGCCAAGAACCCTCCTGGGATAAGCCCCAATGGTGGGGCTTGCTTGTCTTGCGTCAATAGTGCAAATCACTGTGCTGTGCAAGTGATTTAGGGAGGGAGGGATCTCAGGAGAAACTGGTAAGGAAGTGGGGGAAGGAGAATAGGAAAGGGAAAGAAGCCAAGCAAGGTGTGATTTCAGGCAAAGCCTAGGTTTATCCCACAGGAGTACAAGGAGTTGAAGTTACCCCTCAGAGCTATCCTGCCCTGAGGCAAGGGAGCTGGGCTTTCATAAACTTGCACTATCAATTATTTTCTATTGGCTGAGGGGAGTAAACTCCCAGGCACATTTTGTTGTCTGCAAATACAGGCACAGCAGCTCCTGTGGAAGAGTGGCAGGGGCAGGTTTTAGGAAGCAAAAGCGAGCCGCAGCCAAGCTAGCTAAGTGTCATGGACGCTGGGTTGATTTCATACCTTGGCTATTGTGAATAGCGCCACAGTGAACATGGGAATGCAGATGTGTCTTTGACAAAATAATCTCAGATCTTTTGGGTAAATATCCAGAAGTGGGATTGCTGAATCATATGGCGCTTTTATTTTCAGTTGTTTGAAGAACCTCCTTACAGTTTTCCACATGTCTGTACTAATTTACATTCCTACCAATAGTGTACAAGGGTTCTCTTTTCCCCACATCCTTGCTAACACTTGTTACCTTTTGTCTTTTTGGTAATAGCCATTCTGACAGGTGTGAGATTATCTCATTGTGGTTTTAATTTGCATTTCTCTAGCGATTAGTGATGTTGAGCATTTTTTATTTTTCATGTATCTGTTGGCCATTTGTATGTCTTCTTTTGAGAAATGCCTGTTTTGGTTACTTACCCATTATTTATTTAGTTTTAGTTTTAGTTTTAGGGACAGGGTCTTGCTCTGTCAGCCAGGCTGGAGTGGAGTGGCGTGATCACGGCTCACTACAGCCTCAACCTCCTGGGCTCAACAGAGCCTCCCACCTCAGTCTCCCAGGTAGCTGGGACTGCAGGTGCATGCCACCATGCCCAACTAATTTTTGTATTTTTTTGTAGAGGTGGGGTTTCACAATGTTGCCCAGGCTGGCCTTGAACTCCTGGGTTCAAGTGATCTGCCCACCTTGGCCTTCCAAAGTGTTGGGATTATAGGTGTGAGTCACTGTGTCCAGCCTTGCTCATTTTTCAGTTTTGTTTGCTTGTTTTGTTGCCATTGACTTGTTCAAGCATCTTCTATATTTTAGATATTAACTCCTTATTGGATATATGGCTGGCAGACGTTTCCTTTTAATACATAGGTTGTCTCTACACATTGTTTTTGCTTTGCTGTGAAGAAACGTTTTGGTTTGATGTAATTCCATTTGTCTATTTTTGCTTTTGTTGCCTGTGGGGTCAAATCAAAAAAGCCATTGCCTATACCAATGCTATATAGTTTTTCTCCTATATTTCTTCTAGTAGTTTTACAGTTTCTCGTCTTATGTTTAAGTCCAATCTATTTTGAGTTGATTTTTATATATGGATATGAGATAAGGGTCCAATTTTATTTTTTTTATATGTGGATATCCTATTTTCCCAACACCATTTATTAAAGAAACAATCCTTTCCCCATTGTGTATTCATGACACCTTTGTTGAAAATTAATTGACTATACATGCATAGCATCATTTCTGGGCTCTCTCTTCTGTTCCACTGGTTGGTGTATCTGTTTTTGTAGCGTCGTTTGAAATCATATAGTGTGATAACTTCAGCTTTGTTCTTTTTGCTCATGATTGCCTTGGCTGTGGAGGGATTTTTTTTTTTTTTTTTTTTGTGGTTCATCATGGAATTAAATTAATGTAATCCATGTAGAACATTCAGTACAGTTCCTGACAAGACTAAGTACTCAACAAATGGTGGCTCTATCTAACTGTAATATTGGAAATTGAGGCTCATAACTGAGGGTTATGTAAGCTGATCATCTTTACCCAGTAAGTCAGGACTCAAACTCCTAGTCCAGGGCTCTTTCTAAAATTGGTCTGCCTCCTCAGATATTCTCCAACTATTTATTTACTATCCTTTTACTACACTGCTACTTTTGACTTGCTAATGTTTTATGAAGGGTTTTTACATTTGTTTTCCTAAGTGAAGTAGGGTTTGAGTTTTCTTGCTATGTTTATTTGAATTAGACGTCAAGATTGCAATAATTTTGCGATAGGAGTCAGGTAGTTTTTTATTTTTACTGTTGAAGAGGGAATGTATTGTTTAAGGATTTGGGAGAACTTGTCTGTCAAACTCTATGGGTCTGGCGCCTTTTTCTCTTTCTCTTGTGATAGACCTTTGACTACTATTGAAATTTCTTTTATGGTAATTAGTTTCTAAGTTTTTTATTTAGTCTTTGGCCACATTCAATAAATACATCTGGAAACTGCATTTCATTCAGGATTTAAAATTTAATAGTACATAAAGTCCATTAGAATCTCTTTGGATTTTTAAATCATGGCAACGCCCATTGGTATGCCATCCTTTACATTGCTGTTATTGTTTACTTGTCACTTCTTTGTTTTTCTGAATCAAAATTGCTGAAATTTGTCTATTTTATGTGTCTTTTCAAAGACCCAGCTTGTGTCTTTGTAGATCAATTCTAGCACTTTTACTATTTAATTTCTATTTTTATTTTTTTCTCAAGGATCTCTGGCTCTATTTTGTTGTTCTTTTTCTAAGCTCTTCAGGTGAATGTTTAGTTCACTCTTTTCTCAATTTTTAAATTTGCATTTCTAGTATATTAACGTACATGGTTATAAACATCCATCCAAATACCACTTTGTCTACATCGCACATAGCGCTTTCACTGTCATTTGGTTCCAAATATTTTGTAGTTGCTACTTTGATTTCTTGTTTAACCCATTTAATAAAAAGCATTTTTAGGTCTTTTTTTTTTTTTTTTTTTTTTTAGACGAAGTCTTGCTTTGTCACCCAGGCTGGAGTGCAGTGGCATGATTTTGGCTCCTGAGTTTGCACCATTGCACTCCAGCCTGGATGACAGAGCAACCTCTGCCTCCTGGGTTCAAGCAATTTTTACCTGCTTCAACCCCCTGAGTAGCTGGGATTATAGGCGTGCCCCACCACACTCAGATAATTTTTGTATTTTTAGTACAGATGGGGTTTTACCATGTTGCCCAGGCTGGTGTTGAACTCCTGACCTCAAGTGATCCGCCCGCCTCAGCCTCCCAAAGTGCTGGGATTACAGGCGTGAACCACCATGCCCAGCTAGTGTTTTTAGGTTTCTGAATGTATAGAGGTTGAATAATAAATTTTTTGAGTAGATTTATAATTTTATTACACTGTCATCAATATGAGATCAATTTTTATGAAATTTATTGAGGCTTCCTTTGTGGCTTAAACACAAGGGCATTTTGTGGGTACATATTTTATGTGTATTTGAAAAGAATGTATAAACTGTTGGACTTTGAAAATCTTTTATGCCTTGACAAGAGTTTTCAGTTTTTGAGCGTAGTGTGTTACAATCTGTTCTGACTATGGCTGAAAGTACAGATAAGCAGAGTCAACAGTTCTGCAAAAATATTTGAATGGCAAAACCCCAATGATTCCTCACTTAAGAAGAAT
This sequence comes from Theropithecus gelada, assembly GCF_003255815.1. NCBI lineage: Eukaryota > Metazoa > Chordata > Mammalia > Primates > Cercopithecidae > Theropithecus > Theropithecus gelada. The sequence continues at coordinate 68,774,341 of NC_037688.1, forward strand.
GTGAAAGACTTGGACTTTTGTACTGGTGGTTGTGGCACTGCCAGGTGGCTCGATTCTGCACAATGACATTTCCTTGGCTGAGAAACCCATGCATTATCCAGAGAGAAGGGCATGTACACGCCAGCCAGACACAAGCTGATTTGATGGAGGCATTTGGACAGTCAACCACTATTTCTTTTACTCCCAAGAACAGGCTTTTGGTGATGGTTTCAAAATGTACACATATGTCAAAATGTATCAAATTGTACACTTTAAATAAAAATAGTAAAATATTAGTATTTTAACATTATTATTTAAATTTTTTAAAAAATCCACTTAGTAATGAACATGGCAATAGTAAACTGCAGAGCCTGATTTAAGAACATGAATACAACCCCAGCATATTGGAATTTTTACAAATTTTATTTTATTTTATTTTATTTTATTTTTGAGATGGAGTCTGGCTCTGTTGCCCCCCCCCTTCCAGGCTGGAGTGCAGTGGCACAATCTTGGCTCACTGCAACCCCTGCCTCCCAGGTTCAAGGAATTCTCCTGCCTCAGCCTCTCAAGTCACTTGAACCTGGGGGACTACAGGCACCCATGACCATGTCCGGCTAATGTTTTTGAATTTTTAGTACAGACAGGGTTTCATCATGTTGACCAGGCTGGTCTTGAACTCCTGGCCTCAAGTCATCCACCCGCCTCAGCCTCTCAAAGTGCTGGGATTACAGACGTGAGCCACCATGCCTGACCCACAAATTATATCTTAAAGTATGCACAAAGGTAACAATACTTGCAAATGTTCAATGGATTGGACTTTAGCAAGCACAGATTTTGGAGAGGAAAAAAGACAAATCATTGCTGGAGTAGAAGTGGGAAGCAGATTGGTCCCAAAATTAATAGCAATGAGTGAGTACCCAGAAAAATACCCAGGAAAGACTGCCAATAGACAAGACTATAAATGGAAGTCTGCCACCAGAGGTTTCATTTACCCACAGAAGAGTGAGCAGAGCAAACCGAAATTGACGGTTCTCTAGTTAACTGGATCCAAGCAAGAAGCCAAGCCCACTTATCTGGATATTTTTAAAAGTAAATTGTTGATTACTACTCATTTGTTCTTAAGGCATTTGTGGTGCATCTGCTGAACACTTGTATCTGGTAAAAAAAAAAAAACAAAAAAACATGAAAGATGGCAGGTATGTGCCTGCATTTTGGGATGTCTTGGAGACATGCAAAGGACTTTGGGTTTTATTCTGAAGATGACAGCTGTAGCCTCACATTCTCATAACTATAGTTCACTGGGAAGAGAGTGCCTTTTCCCATTTGTTTGGAGCAAGTTCTGACAGTCGCCCTAATTGGATTTACCTGAGCTGGCTACCCGCATTGCATCATTCTGGATAGAGGAATGGAATCATACTGATTGGCCAGACCAGAGTCACATGCTCACTTTTGAACCAATCAATAAGGGCAGGAGTCAGCAAACCACAGGCTACGGGCAGGTTGTCTATTTTTGTTAATAAAGTTTCATTGAAACATGGCTACACCCATTTATTTAAAGTACTGACTATGGCTTCTTTGCCACTACAGTAGCAGAAGTGAGGACGTGTAACAGAGATCATATGATATGTTTGGCTCTGTGTTCCCACCCAAATCTCATCTTGAATTGTAATCTCCACCTGTCAAAGGAGGGACCTGTAGTCCCCACGGGTAGAGGGAGGGAGGTGATTGTATCATAGGGGTGGTTCCCCCATGCTATTCTCATGATAGTGAGCAAGTTCTTACAAGAGCTGATGGTTTTACAAGGGGGTCTTCCCACTTCACTTTCACCTCTCTCTCACCTGCTACCATGTAAGATGTGCCTACTTCCTGCTCCGCCATGATTGTAAGTTTCCTGAGGCCTCCACAGCCTGGCAGAACTCTCAGTCAATTAAATCTCCTTTGTTTGTAAATTATCCACTCTTGATAGTATCTTTATAGCAGTGTGAAAACGGACTAACACTCTATGTGATCCACAAAATCTGAATTATTTATCGTCTGATCCTTTACAGAAAAAACTCTGCCAACCCCAGGGCCAGGAGTGTATTAGTTTGCTAGGGCAGCCATAGCAAAGAACCACAGACCAAGTGAATCTAACAAGAGAAATTTGTTTTCTGACAATTCTGGAGGCTAGACATTCTGAGATCAAGGTATAGGCAGGGTTGATTTCTCCCGAGGGTTCTCTCCTCGACATATGGATGACCGTGTTATCCCTGTGTGTTCAGATAGTCTTCCCTCTGTGTATGTCTGCGTCTTTATCTCTTCTTATAAAGATACTAGTCATTAGTTTATAGCCCACTCTAATGACCTCATTTTAAATTAATTACCTATGTAAAGACTCAGTCTCCAAATGTAGTCACATATTGAGGTCCCAGGGGTTAGGACGTCAACACGTGACTTTGGAGGGGGACTTAATTTAGCCCCCAACAAAGGGATGATGGGGTCTGATTGGCCATGGCTGGGTAGCTCTAGAAGATGGAAGTGTATGGGCTGATTAGAAAGAATGCTAAAGAAAAAAATTCATGTTTGACAGTGGGATGAACTGAACCGCTATAGAGATAATGAATCAAATCATATATTAGAGAAAACAAAAGGACACTATCTTCAAGTGCAAAATAAAACAGCAAAACCCAAAGCTGTAAACAGAAAAACCTTTTGCACAACACAGTTTTGAGCTATTGTCTGTGAAAACCCTGGCATTAAAAATCAAGGGAAAATAGAAAGTCAAAGTGCTCACAAATTGTAGGTTTACATTAACTACATGGATCTCTGCCCGGACTAAAAGTCCACATTAGCAACTTAGCAAGTTTTCTTATAATGGCAGACATGGAGGGGCACACTGCCAAAAAAGAAAAGGAAATAGGCAAAAGGTACAGTTCAATATGTCTAGGAAAGGAATAAAAGGCAAAACAAGAATGACTCAGTTCCCAGTAGCTTGTTTTCTTTATAGTCTCCAAGAAGAAAATTATCCAAATACATTAGCAATAAACTAGCATAGTGGTTCTCAAAGTGTGGTCCCTGGAGCATCAGCATCAACGTCAGCATCAGCACCCATAGGATGTGTCAGAAATGTGGATTCTCAGCCTTCACCTCAGCACAACCAAATCAGGAACTCTGAGGATGGAACGCAGCAATCTGTACTTTAACAAGCTCTCCACGTGACTCTGATCCACATCAATGTTTGAGAACTACTGAGTTTGTGAATTTGGAATAAAATCTTTAAGCTAGGGATTACTGTGTCAATTATGATAAAATTCAGCTGCATAATAAAGAAAACTAAAATAAGAGTGGCTTACGTAAGATAGATGTTCATTTTCCTTGTACGGATGGGTAGCAGTTTAGAACTGGTAGGGTGGCTTCATAATCATCAAAGGCTTAGGATCCTTATAATTTTTTTTCTCCCCTACAATGTAGGCTTTTATATTCAAAGTGCCTCATAGCTCAGTATAGATGCTGGAGCTCCTGCAATCACATCAGTTTTTCCAGACAGGAAGTAGGAGGCAAAGGGGAAAGAAAAAACGCACATCTCTTAGTTGGTTCAGCCTTTTTAAGAAATTCCCTGGAAACTCCACCCGACAACTTTTGCATGTATAACATTGATTAACCCCACGGATTAAAGAGGCCAGGAAATACTCCTTTAGCTGGTAACACTGCTCCATGAAATGAGGTTCTTTTAGAAGAGAAGAGAGAAAGTGAAAATTAGTAGGTGACTAGCAATCCCTTCAGTAGTTGCAAACTGACTCAGCCTTAGGGCTTTGCAAGTTGGGGAGAGGGACGTGTGTCCAGGGAGGGGAGGCCTTTCCCTTTAAGAAGATGAGGGATCTTGCTCCCCTTTTCTCAGGGAGGTGGTACAAATTTTTAAGAGATTTGGAGAATGAGTTTCTGGGGAGGGCTGCAGATCTGAAACTGAACAAGCAGATTAAGGTGAGGGAGATGGCACAGCAAAGATCTTACTACTTGTGATGGGTCCATGTCTTTATTTTATTTTTTATTTATTTTTTGAGATGGAGGATCACTCTGTCACCCAGGCTGTAATGCAGTGGCGCGATCTTGGCTCACTGCAGCCTTTGCCTTCTGGGTTCTAGCAATTCTCCTGCCTCAGCCTTCTTAGTAGGTGGGACTACAGGCATGCGCCACCACACCCAGCTAATTTTTGTATTTTTAGTAGGGATGGGGTTTTGCCGTGTTGGCCAAGTTGGTCTTGAAATCCTGACCTCAAGTGATCTGTCCACCTCGGCCTCCCAAAGTGCTGGGATTACAGGAGTGAGTGAGCCACTGCACCTGGCCGGGTCCATGTCATTAGATTACTTCCTTTTGCAACTCAGTGGAAACCCTTAGCAGTGATGACTTTAAACTTTTCTTTCTTATATTGAGTATTCCTTCTGCAACTGTCCCAGTCCTTCAATACAGAATGCCACAATACAGTACTGGCATACATTGCGGTGATGGCCTTGGGGAGAATGAATGACAGTGCAATAAGGGGAAGATAAATGTTTCAGAGCAGAGCCGACTCAAGAGTGACCATGATGCACCCACATACTTATGGAAAAAGTGTGCAGCACGTATCTTCTATGATACCTGAGATAATTTTAGATGGTAAATAGAAATAACATTAATAGCATCAAAAAATGATGAGTAACTAAATCAGCTGGGAGGCACATCGTTTTGCCCTTCTATTCATTCTCTTTTTTTCCTGCCTGGTATATGGATGTGATATTTGGAGCTCCAGCAGCTATTTTGTGACCATTAGACAACATTGAGGATGGAAGCCATATTTTAAGACTAGCAGAGTAGGGTGGCGCATGGTGGCTGACGCCTGTAATCCCAGCACTTTGGAAGGCTGAGGTGGGTGGATCACCTGAGGTCAGGAGTTCAAGACCAGTCCAGCCAACATGACAAAACCCCATCTCTACTAAAAATACAAAAATTAGGCTGAGCGCGGCGACTCACACTTGTAATCCCAGCACTTTGGGAGGCCAAGGCAGGCAGATCACAAAGTCAGGAGATTGAGACCATGCTGGCTAACACAGTGAAACCTCGTCTTTACTTAGCCAGATGTGGTGGCATGCACCTGTAGTCCCAGCTACTTGGGAGGCTGAGGCAGGAGGATCACTTGAACCTGGGAGGTGGAGATTGCAGTGAGCCAAGATCGTGCCACTGCACTCCAGCCTGGGCCACAGAGTGAGACTCCATCTCAAAAAAAAAAAAACCAAAAAAACTAACAACAACAAAATACACAAAAATTAGCCAGGCGTGGTGGTGTGTGCCTGTAATCCCAGCTACTCAGGAGGCTGAGGCAGGAGAATCACTTGAACCTAGGATGTGGAGGTTGAAATTAGCTGAGATCACGCCACTGCACTCCAGCCAGGATGACAGAGTGAGACTCCATCTGAAAAAGAGAGAGAGAGAGAGAGAGAGAAAGAATAGCAGAGTAGAAAGATTGCAGAAACTTAATTTTTGTGATGTACATCTACCTCTAGCCTTGGCTTGTCTACTTCTGGACTTCTTTCATATCTGAGAAAAATAAACCTCTAATTTGTTGAAGCCACTGTTATCTTTTTGGGATTTGTCACTAGCTGATAAATGTAATTCGTAGCTGTTGTGGAGACATCTTGTGTTATTTAAAAGTGTGGAATGTTTATTGGCAAATAGTAACCATTACTCACTGTTGTAATTAATGTGAAAAACTGCAGTGTTTTTATTAAGAGGGAATTAAACTTCAGCATTAAGCTAGTAATATCAATAAGAAGCGTTTATAGTATGATCTGAAGATAGCTGCAAGCTGTCATTACCCTAATAGGATACAATACTTGCTGCCACAGCCAGGATCTTTTATCTTTTTTTTTTTTTTTTTTTTTGAGACAGCATCTCGCATTGTTATCCAGACCGTAGTGCAGTGCTGCGATTTCGGCTCCCTGCAACCCCTGCCTCCCGGATTCAAGTGATTCTCCTGCCTCAGCCTCCGGTAGCTGGGATTACAGGTGCTTGCGTCACCATGCCTGGCTAATTTTTATATATTTTTTAATAGAGACAGGGTTTCACGATGTCTCTGTTCTTAGCCTCAAGTGATCCACCCCCCTTGGCCTCCCAAAGTGCTGGGTTTAGAGGCATGAGCCACCACTCCTGGCCCATAGCCAGGATCTTGGTAGCAGTGCCACCTGCTGTGGTGGTTGTTTGAGAGGCCATGCAAACTTAGGTGAGGGTAGTAACACGCATGCTGCGTTTAATGCGTAAAATATGATGATTTATTGTAATAAAATGGTGCACATCAGTGTGTGAACCCAGGCCACAGCAGCGCCTTGAGTAGAGATGCACAGCAAACTGACTCTGGGAATAAAAATGTGATGGGGGAATTCGTATGTACCCAAGCGTTGTGATCCGCTTTATTCTGCCCGTAAAGCAGGGAAGGTAGGCTCACATTGCAACATTGGGTTCAGAAGGATGAGCCGATTTCATGTTCGTGTTGATAAACTACATGTCATGCATCTCATGCATGCTCAACACAGTCAGCGTTGACTCCAAAGTGGGGGAAAAGTGCTTATTGGGGTCTGTGTAAAAAACACTACTCTTTTTATGTTTAAAGGACAGATATAGTAAAAAGAATTATATGCAGTACATCTGTGGAATAACATTTTCATGGTGGGAGGGGAGATTAGGAAAAAGACGTCTAAAAAAGGCTGCTTAGAGGGGTGATAATGAAAACAAGATGGACAACATACACTGGGGCCTGTTGTGGGGCGCAGGGAGGGAGAGCATCAGGATAAATAGCTAATGTATGTGGGACTTAGTATCTAGGTGATGGGGTGATAGGTGCAGCAAACCACCATGGCACATGTTTACCTATGTATCAAACCTGCACGTCCCACACATGTATTCCAGAACTTAAAATTTTTTAAAAAGAAAAATAAATAGAGCTATGCTGTTTAAAAAAAAAAAAAAAAGGAAAAGAAGACAAGATTGAGATATACTGGTATAGCTACCGTGGTAGATTATGTTATTGGCCCCAGTTTTTTATTCCTTGATCCCATTTCTTGACTTTGAGTCTAGCCATGCCATTTGCTTTAACCAATGGGTTATTAGAGCTTACGATGGAAGCAGAGGTTTGTAATGTGCTTTTACAGTCGGACTTGTCCTCTTGCATTCTAGTGACCACAAAACCACTGCCTCTTCAGCCTGGGCCACTGAAACAAACCTGAACTGAACCGACAGCCTGGAGCAGTGGCACCCAGCTGACAGCCTCGATCAGCCAAACCACAGCCAATCTACAGACCTGTGAGTATGAGAATAAATGTTTCTTCTTGTAAACCACTGAGAATTTTTTTGGGCAGGGGGTAGGGAGGAATTGTTATGCAGAATTATTGTGATAATAATTGATACATCCGGGGTTCCCTCACGGTGGAGTCCTGATCTCTCCAATCATCATCTCCACTTTTAAAATATGGTGCACGTTGCAACAGAATTAGCCAAGTTCGACTCTAAACTCGATGGAATCATCATCTCAGATGTATTAATATAAACTGCCCCACAATATTTTGCCCCCGATTTCTAGCTGTGGTCTGGATTCCATTTGGAGCTGCCATTAATTGATTGCAGAGCACTACCATTTCCACAGGGTGTCCAGATGCGTCGTGGCTGCTGCTGACTCTTTTATCTTTCTCTGTTTTAACTTCTGCTTTGTCCTGGCGTTCCTTTGAAAACACGATTTAGTCATATTTTGGTTTCATTCCTTCGAAAGCAGGAAGGTTTTCTGGTTGGTGTGGGAACGCATGGGCTTTGTGTTAATGGATTGCTCTGTATGCTTGTAAGTTAAATATGCGTTCTTATTTTCATTAATTAAGCATTATTTGCTGTGCTCTATTTCTTCACTTGCTCTGAGTAGGACGTCAAGTGAAAATTCCGTCATTCGCTAGAATGCTTTTCCCTCTCTATCTTCAAATGCATGGAAATATTAAAAAACTTGGCTCAATATAGACAAAACTCTTCTGTTTCAGATGTTTTTGGCGTCACATAGACACAGCCACGTCATAGCATCTTTGAAAGGTTGATTTCAAGAAATTCTTCGAAGGAATCACTGATCCATTGGTTTATAAAAGGAGTTACTGTTTATCACAAAATTGTATTGCCTTAAAATATTTTGTGTGCAGTAGAAAAATATCATTAAAATATGTTATACTTAAAAATGCAATCAGTGAGTAGTCAAATGAACAAATGAATTTAAATCCCAACCAACAAAACACCAAGAGCATGATATACCGATTTTGCATTTCCTTTTAAGCATGGTTGTAACACAAAAGAAAACTCTAAATTAAATTTAAAATCACAGTAACAATGATTTATGATTGGGGTGTGTCACGGTAATGAAAGCATATGGTAATAGAAGGAAAGGATGGTATTTGCATACCACCAATAATTTTTCAAGATAGAAATCTAAAACCACAAACAAGCTTCATCTTCCTGCAGTTTTTATATTAAGGAGTCACATTTTTCTGATTTCCTAAATGCTTCTCTTGCAATGAGGTGGCAGAGAACCTCACTGGTTTTATTGATTGATTGATTGATTGATTGATTGAAATGGAGTCTCCCCAGGCTGGAGTGCAGTGGCGCGATCTCGGCTCACTGCAACCTCTGCCTCCTGGGTTCAAGCGATTCTCCTGCCTCAGCCTCACAAGTAGCTGGGATTACAGGCATGCACCACCACACTTGGCTAATTTTTGTATTTTTAGTGAAGACGGTGTTTCTCCATGTTGGCCAGGCTGGTTTTGAACTCCCAACTTCAAACGTTCTGCTTGCCTCTGCCTCCCAAAGTGCTGGAATTACAGGCGCGAGTCACCACTCCCGGCCACCTCATTTGTTTCTGAAGTCATGAGACTGCCGCATTCTACCCTGCCAGCCAGTTTTTCCCAAGTGTCCCAGGCTCCTGTGTCATTACTGTCTAGTTTCTTGCTCTTCAAAGTGTGGTTCATGGACCTCACCTGCAGCATGGACAGAAATGCAGAATCTCAGGCCCGCCTCAGATTTACTGTATCAGAATTGGCATTTAAAGATCCCAGGTGGGCTGAGCGCGGTGGCTCACGCCTGTAATCCCAGCACTTTGGGAGGCCGAGGCGGGTGGATCACGAGGTCAGGAGATCGAGACCATCCTGGCGAACACAGTGAAACCCCGTCTCTACTAAAAATACAAAAAAAGTTAGCCGGGCGAGGTGGCGGGCGCCTGTAGTCCCAGCTTCTCGGGAGGCTGAGGCAGGAGAATGGCGTGAACCCGGGAGGCGGAGCTTGCAGTGAGCCGAGATCGCGCCGCCGCACTCCAGCCTGGGGGACAGAGCGAGACTCCGTCTCAAAAAAAAAAAAAAAAAAAAAAAAATCCCAGGTGATTCGTGTGCACAGTAAGTGAGAAGCCCCGAAATTTATTTTTACTTTGGTTGCCAGAACTAAGACTGGGGCATCAGCTGCATCACCGCATCACTCTTAGAAGGCATCATTCCTTCTATGCTTCTGGGCACATTCATCCTTATGTAAGGATATCGTAATTTTAAAAATTACTTAATTATGATTTTTAAAATTCTTATATAAGGTTATCTAAATTTATAAAATGTCATTAAAAGTAATAGCAAGGCCGGGCACAGTGGCTCATGCCTGTAATCCCAGCAATTTGGGAGGCTTAGACAGGTGGATCAGCTGAGGTCAGGAGTTGGAGACCAGCTTGGCCAACAGGGTGATACCCTGTCTCTACTAAAAATACACAAATTAGCCAGGCATGGTGGCAGGTGCCTGTAATCCCAGCTACTTGGGAGGCTGACGCAGGAGAAGCGCTTGAACCCAGGAGATGGAGGTTGCAGTAAGCCGAGATCGTGCCATTGTACTCCAGCCTGGGGGACAAGAGTGAGACTCCCTCTCAAAAGAAACAAACAAACAAAATACAGTAATAGCAAAAACTGCAATTACTTTTGCACCAACCTAATAACATTGTATATACAACATGATGCTTTGAGGTATATATACACTGTGGAATGGTTAAAACTAGCAAATTAACAATTGCCTTGCTTTACATAGTAATCATTTTTTGTGAAGCAAGCACTTAACATTCCCTTTATTTGCACTTTTTATTTTTTTTTCCGAGATGGAGTCTCGCTTAGTCGCCCAGGCTGGAGTGCAGTGGTGCAATTTTGGCTCACTGCAACCTCCGCCTCCGGTGTTCAAGCGATTCTCCTGCCTCAGCCTCCTGCTCTTTGCACTTTTCAAGAACACAATATGATGTCATTAGCTATAGTCACCTTGCTACATAATAGATCTCTTGAATGTCTTCCTCCTAGGGAACTGTAATTATGTATCCTTTGACTCAGAGTGTTCAGGTACACAGAAATAAAAAGCCACATACTTTGATTTGCACCTGTCCTTGAACAGTGAAGGAGAAAACTTGGACTTGGCCCTTTGGTTCCCTATAGGAGGTTTGCTAGGTGAGAGAGAGAATGGCCCCCTGACTGCGAGTACTGTACTTCGTGTAGAAAAAAAGTCTGCCTGAATGGGCCAGGGTAAATGAACAGCTGGATGTGGGGCAAAGGAAGCCACATCACAGTTCCACGTGGAACTCGTGGGCTAGAGGCAGGAGTGGAGGCAGGTGATTGGCAGCAGACAGGTACAGAGTCTCTAGGGGGGACAGGAGCTCTTAAAGGGCTGAACTTGAGACATAGAACTGTACTCGAGTCTTTGAGCTCAAGACACCATGGAATAAGATTTAGAAAGTGTCTCATTTATTGAGCAGCTACTCTATACCAGGCACCGTACTAAATGTCTTATGTATACCATCTCATTCAACTGGAATCCTGTTGAATGAACAGTAACTCTTACTGTTACCATTCTATAGATGAGTCAACTGAAGCTCAGAGAGGTTAAGCAGTTGTTCAAGAGTACTTGGCCCATAAGTGGTAGGGTGGGTTTTCAGCCTAGGACCATCTGACTCCAAACCCAGGCTCTTCTTATGCCATAAAGCATCAAGTCCCTCTGTTTTCAGAGCAATGTGCTAGGAGTTAGGGTTTCAGGGTCCATAGCTAAGGTTGCCTTATACACAAGGACCATGATTAAGAGTGGAATGCAGTTCAGGCTGTATTAATGGTGGACACAGTGCCCGTTACCTGCCTTCCTCTGTCCCCACAGAGTTTTGTCTCTGTCTTTATTTCTTATTTTTAAAGATGAGAGTCTTGCTCTGTCACTCAGGCTGGAGTGCAGTGATGCAATCATAACTCATTTCAGCCTTAAATTCCTGGGTTCAAGTGATGCTTTTGCCTCAGCCTCCTGGGTGGCTGGGACTACAGGTACATGCCACCGTATTGACTGATTCAAACAGATTTTTTTTGCAGAGATGGCGTCAGGCTATGTTCCCTAGGCTGGTCTTGAACTCCTGGCCTGAAGTGATCCTCTTGGCTCAGCCGCCCAAGGCATTGGGATTACAGGTGTGAATCACCACACTTGGACTGGGTCTCTTTTGTATGTGTGTCTGGGTCTGAAAGTCCAAGGGGGCTTCCTGAATTGGACTCCTTATAATTCATAAGGACTGGATGCATGAGCCACGCGAGTTCCACCAACCCTGCCAGCCACTGGAAGGGAAGTCAGATGATGCTTTGTCTCCTTAATTCACGACATAGAAAGAGAAATGGGAAGGGAGCCAAATATGGGTATAGAAGAGAAAGAGGAAGGGTTCAGTTGGTTTCTGCCTTGATCACAGGACCCTACCAACTAGCACAATGTGCCCCTCTGACTGTCTCAATCTGTTACCAGTCCAATCAACAAGTCCTCCTCCCATAGGATATGGCATGAACAGAAGGGATGAAATTGTTGGGAAGGGACTCAAGTGATCTACTCCTCTAATTGTTGAGGCAGTAACATTTCCTCATGTCCAGCTGGTAGGAGGGGTAGGGACAGAGGGTGCCAAAGAATATTCTCTACTCGAGAAATGTTGGTTTTTCTCACAAAGCAGGCTGTGGGGTACTGGTACCACCTAGTGTTAACTCGTGAGAACTGATTGTACACATCTCTTCCCAACTCTGCTCAGTGACATTGGATTGGCAGCTTGATCTAGGTCAGGGTGGGAGCATTTACACCACAGCTATTGGCAAATGCTACACAGCAGTGATTTTTGTTCCTGGAGACTGAGCTGTTAAGCATTTACCAGCGCATCCCTGAAACCAGATATACATACACATGAAAGATCCTCAGAGTAGAGCTACAAAGGAATTAATCAATAAGTTATAACTAATATTTGTTAAATCCTCTTACAACCCATAGGAAGAAAAACAAATCTCTGTAATAGATTTCTAAGCTCTGGCAACTGGGCTTCTGTTTTTTTCAGAAATAATTCCAGTGAATCCAGAGTTTGTGGTAAAAGAAAGTCATGTGGGTGACCCAACAGGCATTACAGGGGGTGCCGAGGGAAGAATGGAAAGGGTGGTTATCACACCTGAGCCTGCATCAGGATTCCCTGGGTTAGCTTGCACTCAGATTGCTGGTCCCCATCTTCGAGGTCCAAATTCAGTCGGTCTGTGGTGGGGCCCAAGAATTTGCATTTCTAACATGTTCTCAGCTGATGCTGCTGCTGCTGCTGCTGATGGAGTGACCACACTTTGCACTTTGAGAACTATTGGATTAGACTCAGGATCCAATTCTGAAGCATTTCAGTAAGAAGTGTGAGTGAGGCCGTGTTTAGAAGGAGATGAGTGACATGGAAACAAATGAAGGAGTGCAGGAAGTGCAGCACTTATTAAGCACTTCCAATGCACTGGGAACGAAGTGCAATGCATTTTACATCTATCGTTTCCTTTAACATCCTCTCTCTTTAGTAAATGCATTTACAGAGATGATGCCATGGTAACAAATAAGCACAAATTTCTGGAGAAATGACCAGTTTCTCCCTCTAGGAGACCTGAAAGGTAAGGTGGCAGACATAGGGAAGGAGAAATGAGAGTTTCATTGTTCTCCTGATTCCCGAACTTGGATAATTGTTGTAACCTGTTTGAGACGGGCAAAACTGGGTAGACACGGAACAAATTTTCCCTGTCTTGAAGGGCAGTTCCAATGGGAAAAGCTTCCAATTTCCCAGTGCCTGCCTTGTCCCAGGGCACCCATTCCCCCGCATTGCAGGTGCCAAGCGGAGGAAGGAGAGAGTGGGGTAGGAGGAGCTGCCATTGCTGGCTTATTGATGAGCAGTATTTCCAATCACCACCACACTCAAGCTTTATGCTATTCCTTTTAATTTCCTCCATATTGTAATTGTAAATGAAAAGCATATTGCAACATATCCAGTTATAACCAGATTCCCATCCCCCAGAACTCCTTGAAGAGGATAAAACATATATTTATGGCTATGGGGAGCCATTAATCTCTGCACTTACAGCTCCATACACGGTTCTACAACAGCTGGAAGACTGGGTTCTCTCTCTCTCTTTTTCCTTTCTCCAGTGATGCACTTCATCAAGTCTCAGCTGGGCACTGTCTTATAACTTAGGCCCTGAAATATCGGTTTCATAAGCACCTTAGTTAGGATCAGTTGAATAAGATTTCTTCTTTGGTCTCCTACCCTAGGATTATCTATCCTCTCCAGTAGGATGTCTCATTTGCATAAAACTTCTCTTCGTCAAAAGCAATGTTTGTTTGGGGGAAAGGAGTGAGGGGACTTCTGTTCTTGGAAAATGGGAAAATGAAGCATTTCATGGTTTTTGGTTACATGAGTGATTGCTGTTGTGGAATTATTAGAAATCAACTACAAGTCACTTTTTCCTCTTCCTTCTTATGTAGACCATCTCTTCTATACTCTTCTTGCTACTAAATATACTAAAAACCGTACTAGTTATCTTTTGCTACACAGCAATATTACCATGAGCTTAGCAACTTGAAACAACTCACATTTATTATCTTACAATTTCTGTGAGTCAGGAGTCTGCAATGGCTTAGCTGGGTATTCTGCAAGGCAGCAAGCAAAGTATCAGTGGGAGCTGTGGTTTTATGTGAGGCTCGACTGGGGAATGATCTGTTTATAAGTTCACATCATTGGTTGTCAGCAGGATTCAGTTCCTTGCTATGGGCCTAAAGCCTTCAAATTCTTGTCCTCAGTTCCTAGAGACCACTTGCAGTTGCTTTCAATGTGGTAGCTTCTTATCATGAGCACTTGCTTCTTCAAATCCAACAAAAGAGAGACAGAGGCTCCAGAAAGATGGGTGCTACAATCCCATGTAATGTAATAATCTAATCAGATATTGCCCATTGCTTTCCCCATAGTCTATTGCTTAGAAGCAAGTCACAGGTCATGTCCACACTAAAAGGGAAGGAACTTACAAGGGTGTGATTACCAGGGAGTATGGGGGTCAGCATAAGAATTTGTCTTCCACAAGGGCATTCATCAATAATAATAATGACTGGGCACGGTGGCTCATGCCTGTAATCCCAGTACTTTGGTAGACCAAGGCAGGCAGATCACTTGAGTTCAGGAGTTTGAGACCAGCCTGGTCAACAAGGTGAAATCCCATCTCTACTAAAAATTAGCTAGGGATGGTGGTGCACACTTGTAATCCCAGCTACTGAGGGGACTGAGGCAGGAGAATCACTTGAAGTCAGGAGGCAGAGGTTGCAGTGAGCTGAGATTACACCATTGCACTCCAGCCTGGGTGACAAGAGTGAAACTCTGTCTCAAAAAAAAAAAAAAAAAAAAAAATTCAACGATAGCTATTAATATTATTATTTGGTACTTAAACCACAAAATAATCTTCAAAGTATGTATTATTATTATAATCATTATTATCAATCTCACTTTAGCTATTAAGAGAAATAAAGAGAGACTTGGAAAAATCTGCACATCTTTTAGGTTGGGGATTGCAAACTCAAAACCCTGCATGCGCCAGGCAGGAAATGTTCATGAATAAAATGGGGCAGGCAAGACTTGAATAAATTAGAGAGTGGCTGATATGACTTAAGGAGGCAGCTCCTGGTCAGCCCCAGCTCATTGTCATTCTTCAGATTTTGGTTAAAACTCTCTAATTTTTAAAAAAGTTGGCCATTGATCACAGGCATGGGCAAGGACTTCATGACTAAAACACCAAAAGCAATGGCAACAAAAGCCAAAATTGACAAATGGGATCTAATTAAACTAAAGAGCTTCTGCACCGCAAAAGAAACTACCATCAGAATGAACAGGCAAGCTACAGAATGGGAGAAAATTTTTACAATCTACCCATCTGACAAAGGGCTTATATCCAGAATCTATAAAGAACTTAAACAAATTTACAAGAAAAAAACAAACAACCCCACCAAAAAGTGGGCAAAGGATATGAACAGACACTTCTCAAAAGAAGACATTTATGCAGCCAACAGACACATGAAAAATGCTCATCATCACTGGCCATCAGAGAAACGCAAATCAAAACCACAACGAGATACCATCTCACACCAGTTAGAATGGCAATCATTAAAAAATCAGGAAACAACAGGTGCTGGAGAGGATCTGGAGAAACAGGAATGCTTTTACACTGTTGGTGGGACTGTAAACTAGTTCAACCATTGTGGAAGACAGTGTGGTGATTCCTCAAGGATCTAGAACTAGAAATACCATTTGACCCAGCCATCCCATTACTGGGCATATACCCAAAGGATTATAAATCATGCTGCTATAAAGACACATGCACAGGTATGTTTATTGCAGCACTGTTCACAACAGCAAAGACTTGGAAACAACCACTATGAAGCATGATAAACACGACAGAGGAGGTAAAACCAGAGTCTTTTGGAAGCACAGAAAAGGGAGCTGGGGGAAAACTTCATAAAGTGGCCATGTTTTAGTTGGGGCTTCGGGGTAAGAGCAAGCCTATTAAATGGCAAGAGGAAGAAAGGTATTTGTGGCAGAGGGAACAGTAGTGCAAAGGGAGACAAGTTTGGGAAGACTCAAAATCTTACCTTATTCAAACTTAAACATATTTACAAGAAAACGGCAAACAACCCCATCAAAAAGTGGGCAAAGGATATGAACAGACACTTCTCAAAAGAAGACATTTACGTGGCCAACAAACATGTGAAGAAAAGCTCATCACTGATCATCAGAGAAATGCAAATCAAAACCACAATGAGACACCATCTCATGCCAGTCAGAATGGCAGTTATTAAAAAGTCAGGAAACAACAGATGCTGGCGAGGCTGTGGAGAAACAGGAAAGCTTTTACATTGTTGGTTGGAATGTAAATTAGTTCAACCATTGTGGAAGACAGTATGGTGATTCCTCAAGGATCTAGAACCAGAAATACCATTTAACCCAGCAATCCCATTACCAGGTATATACTCAAAGGAATGTAAAACATTCTACTATAAAGACACATGCACATGTATGTTTATTGCAGCACTATTTATAATAGCAAAGACATGGAAGCAACCCAAATGCCCATCAATGATAGACTGGGTAAAGAAAATGTGGTACATATACACCACGGAATACTATGCAGCCATAAAAAAAGAATGAGATAATATCCTTTGCAGGGACATGGGTGATGCTGGAAACCATCATCCTCAGCAAACTAACACAGGAACAGAAAACTAAACACCGCATGTTCTCACTCATAAGTGGGAGATGAACATTAAGAACACATGGACACAGGGAGGGGAACAACACACACCCAGAGCCTGTTGGGGGCTGGGGGATGAGGGGACAGAACCTAGAGACTTAGAGGACAGGTTAATAGGTCCAGAAAATCACCATGGCACATGTATAGCTATGTAACGAATCTGCTGTACATTCTGCACATGTATCCTGTGTGTGCGTGTGTGTGTGTGTGTGTGTTTTGTTTTGTTCCTTTTTAGAGATAAAGAAAAAAAAATCTTACCTTATTCTGTAGCGACATTTGTGGAATTTGCCATAGTTTGAATCTATTAGTTTGCTTGATACCAAAGGGGAAAAATATGTTTCCTGGAATGGTTGTACCCAGCCTGGGCTTTTCGTACAGTTTTAATTTCCCTCTGGTTTTACTGATCAAAACAATTTTTTTTTTAAGTTCTTTCTGAGCCATGATTTTGCTTCCCTGTCTGATGCTTGCTTCATATAGAAATTGATTTGTTTTCTTTCCAGTATCTGGGGAATTTACCTTCCTTACCCTTATCCCACTTTATGCCACAGCGTGAGACTCCCAGATTGAAGCTTGGGGCAGGCTTTCCAAGGAAGAATGCATGCAGACGGCCTGAATTTCAATCCTCTCTCCATCACCCCTCACTGTGTGTTTCTGGGCAGCTTCCTTACCTTCTTTGGGCATCAGTTTTCTCATCTGTAAAATGGGAATAACAGAAGTCCCTACCTTCTGGAATTATTAGGAGGCTTTAACAAGTTATTACTGGAGAGGCACTTGGAGCGAAGGCTAGGGTACAACACTCAGTTTATGCGTTAGTACAGATGCCACTCAGTGCCTGGCTGTGCCCGTTGTTGTGGAGATAGGAGAGATGTGGTCCCAGGAAGCATGGAGCTGAGGTTCCAGCAGGAAGATATCAGGAAGGTCAGAGACGAGGAGAAGATTTTGCTTTGTGAATCCCTAGCTTTTTCAACTTAGATGGAAATGCCAGCATTGCCAACTCCTGAGTTTAAACTCTTAGTTCAGAAATATTGCTCTTCTCTGAACTTTGCTGGAAACTTCATGGCTGCTGGGTAGACACATCAGGACACAGACTCTGGCCTATGCCACCCTGAAATCCTCAGCTGTGCGTTGACACTTTTCCATTATCTCTAAAGAGAACCCAGAAGGCAGGGATGGGGTGATGTCTAAAAAGAGATGTACTGGAGATCGTATTTAATGTGGCCCAGTGATAAATCAGTGTCTACTCGGGAAACAATAAATTTTTATGGTGACGTAGTCAAAACAGATGTATTCAAAGCAAAACAAAACAGTAGCAGAAAAATAAAATCAGGAAGTTATGGTCGACTTTGTCTCTGAAACAAGTCCCAAGAATGGATTCTTCAAGGTGCCTCATCGTTCTTATTCTGATGGGGAAGGAAGTGCCCTCTGGTCTTCTTTCTCTCCCTTCCTCCTGCTGCTTTTTCACTGACATGATGCTTTTGCTGTCACCCTTTGGTGACAAATGTGCACCTTGTGGGCACTGAATTTATTCAGCTAGTCTACCTAGGAAAGATTACAAATGAGGAACAAGGGTAAGATCTATGAGACACAATTGTAAAAGGAAAAAAAGTGACTTAGATTGATGTTGACATGTCATCTCCTCTAGCTAGAATCCAAAAAGGAATTGAACGGAGACAAATTCATTTCTGGTTACTACATGTTTACAAAACGAAGCCAAAGGCCAGGAGGAAGAAAACATGGAAGGACTCTCCCTGAATAGTAATTATGGACAAGCTCATGTGAACCAAATACATTGGCTCTAACTAGGTAATGTTTGACATTGATCTGGCATTCCTTTCATATCTGTCTCCGACATAGGAAGACCAGAAGTAGAGGATGGGTGGGCCGAGGTGATAAAACCGTGCAAAAAATGATTCTTAAAACAATCATAGCCAAATGAATGATGTTCTTTCAGCTAAGAGACTTGACATTCAAGAGGCGATGGAGGGATAAGAAACGCAAACGGCTGTTACGTACTGGGCTGTTGACAATAAATCTTGACCCAAGCCATTAAAAATTTGCTGTATCAGTGTGGGAAGACTTCTGCTGTTCTCTGCTTGGGAGGAGGTTTTTCAGAATGGAGAAAAGGAAGAAAGGAGCTCAGGGTGTGATACAAAGCTACGGCACCTACTATTTCTCTACACTGATGTATGTTGAAAGGCAGTGATGGAGGTAAGGAAAGATGTCCCCAGTCCAAGGCAAACCAGTTCCATCACAGCTATTTTTTCATTTATTTTTAATTTTTACCTTTTGTTTTAGGTTCAGGGGTACATGTGTAGGTTTGTTAATACAGGCAAACTCGTGTCATGGGGGCTTGGAATATAGACCATTTTTGCCACCCAGGTACTAGGCATAATACCCAGTGGTTATTTTTCCCAATCCTCTCTCTCCTGCAACCCTCATCCCTCGAGTAGGCTCCAGTGTCTATTATTCTCCTCTTTGTACCCATGGGTTTTCATTATTTAGCTCCCACTTAAACGTGAGAACATGCGGTATTTGTTTTTCTTTTCCTGCATTAGTTTGCTAAAGATAATGACCCCAGCTCCATCCATGTTCCTGCAAAGGACATGATCTCATTCTTTTTTTTGTATGGCTGCATAGTATTCCATGGTGTACATGGACCACATTTTCCTTACTCAGTGTACAACCAATGGGCATTTAGGTAGATTCCATGTCTTTGCTTTTGTGAATAGTGCTACAATGAACAAAGGCTTAATATTCAGAATCCATAAGGAACTTAAATAAATTTATGAGCAAAAGACAAACAGTCCCACTAAAAATGGGCAAAGGACATGAGCAGACAGTTTTCAAAAGAAGACAGACATGTAGCCAAGAAACGTACAAAAATGCTCGATATCATTAATCATTAGAGAAATGCAAATTAAAACCACAGTGAGATACCATTTCACACCAATCAGAATGGCTATTATTAAAAACTCAAAAAATAACAGATGCTGTCGATGTTGTGGAGAAAACAGAACGCTTATACACTGCTGGTGGGAGCATAAATTAGTTCAGCCATTCTGGAAAGCAGTGTGGTGATTCCTTAAAGAACTAAGAACAGCTATTCTTTGTTAGGTATCCATTACATGCTGTGCACTTTACTGATAGTATTATCCCTAATCATCACAATATCTGTAAAACTTAGGTAACATTATTCCTATTTTTAAAATAAATTTTAAGATAGTTTTAGATTTACAAAGAAGTTGCAGAGATAGTGCAGAGAGTTCCAGTATTCCCATCATCCTGTTTTCTCCATTGTCAACATCTTCTACTGCCATGGTACATGTGTTGAAACTAAGCAATTGACATTGTTAGGTTGCTGTTGACTACATTCTAGACTTTATTTAGATTTCACCAGTTTTTCCATTGATATCCTCCTTCTGCTCCAGGGTCCCAGCCACGGCATCACTCTGCATGCAGTTATCATGCTCCCCAGTCTTGTCTGGTCTGTGACAGTCTCTCAGTCTTTCCCTATTGTTCATATCCTTGACAGTCTTGAGAAGCACTCATTATCTTTATTTTACCAGATCTAGAGATTAAACCTTGGGGAGATAACTGACTTGTCCAAGTTCAGGTAGGTTATGGAGGCAGTGCGGGATTTCTGCTAAGTCAGTTTCAAGTCTGTTTCTCAGACTTCAGTGTGAGATCATCAGACTCACGAGGTGGGCTTGTGGGGACTCAGATTGCTGGACTCACTCCTCAGAGTTCCAGATTCAGTTGCCTGATATGGTTTGGCTCTGTGTCCCCACCCAAATCTCATGTTGAATTGTAATCCCCCAGTGTTGGAGGTGAGGCCTGGTGGGAGGGGCTCATGGAGGTGGTTTTTAATGGTTTAGCGCCATCCCCCTAGTGCTGTCTAGTAATAGAGTTCTCATGAGATGTGGTTGTCTAAAAGTGTGTAGCACTTCCCCCTTTGTGCTCTCTCTCTCTCACTCTCTCTCGTCACCTTGTGAAGATGTGCTTCCTTCCCCTTTGCCTTCCGCCATGATTGTAAATTTCCTGGGACCTCCCCAGCCATGCCTCCTGTGCAGCTTGCAGAACTGTGAGTAAACTAAAGCTTTTTTCTTTATAAACTACCCAGTCTCAGGTAGTTCTGTGTAACAGTATGAGAATGGACTAATACAGTAGCTCTGGAGTGAAGCCCAGAATTTGCATCTCTCTCTTTTTTTTTTTTGAGATGAAGTCTCGTTTTGTTGCTCAGGCTGGAGTGCAGTGGCATGATCTTGGCTCACTGCAACTTCTGCCTCCTAGGTTCAAGCAATTCTCCTGTCTCAGCCTCCGGAGTAGCTGAGACTACAGCACCCGCCACCACGCCTGGCTAATTTTTGTATTTTTAGTAGAGGTGGGGTTTTGCACTCTCTACTAAAAATACAGAATTGTTGTATTTTTACAACAATTTTGTTCAGGCTGGTCTCAAACTCCTGACCTCAAGTGATCCACCCACCTTGGCCTCCCAATGTGTTGGGATTACAGGCGTGAGCCACCCTGCCCAGTCTGGAATTTGCATTTCTAACAAGTTCCCCTAGGTGCTGGTTCTGCTGCTGCTTCTGGTCTGGGGACCACATTTTGAGAACCACTGTATTAAACCAAGTCCCATAGTGGAGTTATTTTTAGATGAAAAAGATCCATTTGAGCTGTTTACCCAGATCAAATTCATTAGGCACTTGTCAAATCTCCCCATTTCACTTTCTGAAGTGTAAAAATAAAATTAGCCTCTGAAATGACTTTCCTTTTATTCCTCCCTCTTGCCCACGTTTTGAGCATTACTGAACCAGGCACAAAAGAGTGTAGTAAAAGGGCATTTCTTACCCTGAGCCTGGAAAGGGCATGGCATTTGCAGCCTGGCAGAGTCTGATTTTCACCCCATTCCATCCCATCTGACTTCATGTGAGTATTTTGGTCTTAATGCCCTCATCTGAAACGTGTTGATAACGATTTCCTATCCTAGACATTAAGCTGATGCAGTTATTAAGAAAGGAGATGGACGAAACAAAGAGAACCTCATGTATCCCCTTGGAAAGAGAATTTTTTTTTTCTTTCTTCTTGAGAAAATTCCTATAGCACTGATTCAAACTTTTTTCTTCCTTCCCTGCTCTTTTTTTTCTTTTAAAAATGCTACCACAAAGCTGACATATGCTAAAAGCAGTATCTGGAGTTCGTTAATCATTGATTTGAGGATTATGCCATGAAGAGGAATAGAAAATAGGGTCTCACTGAAGAAGTGTGCTCATTTATTGACCTTAAATAGTCTAAGTTAACCACGACGCCAGTGTAGCAGTGTTCAGTGACCCAGCATCATATAAAGCCATGGGTAGGAAATTACCATTCCATTGTTAGTTACTTAAAAACAAATTGCTTATATTATTTGTTGTTTCCTGCAGCAGTTTATACAGTAACAACTCAAATTCATTTTACTTCCTTTAGAAGATCTTGACCCTGGGACTACATTAAATATTTCTTTAAAAGGACCAGAGGGAGAATAAAATAAAAATAAACAGCCTCTCAGTGTTATCTGAAAAATTCCTGCAGATTTTCTGAAGTGCTTGAAGAATTCATAACCTTAGGCACTCCCGTATTAATAATTAATATTATTTGCAAGCTCTCTCCCTATTTCATGTTTTGATTAGAAGCTCAGTCTGACTTTTAAGTCATGCCCAGTTCACAATAAAATATGAAGCTGTTGTGGCTTCATTTGCTATCCGACACATCTCTGCTTCTTAATCATTTAAAACACTTCCAAACAATCACAGGTTTTCTAAAACAAAGAGCAAATCATCATGCACACAGGCCTCAGGGCAGAGACAGCATTCTCTGTGTGTTAGCATATTTAATCATCCCATTTTGGGGGAGATAATCCATTTTAATTTTCTTAGACCCTGTTCCCCTGCTTTATTATTTTCTTTACTTCAAAGATCAACTTGACAACTATTTTTCTTCAAAACAAGGTTTATGGTATTCCTCCGAATGTGTTTGATTTCATGGCCTTCTGGGTTACTTTCATGTATTATGAATTTCTCATTGGCAGTGTTTATTAGATGGAAACTTACAACTCCTTGCAGTATTATTCTGCGGAAATTGTTGCTGGGCTTTTTTAAAAAAGAAAAAAGTATGAATGTTTTCAGAGGAAGCTGAGGAATAGTTTGTTATTAGTTTGCAGCAGTCCCCAACTCATATTCATTCCTTCCCTCCCTCTTCAAAATCCTAAACTCATTGATGAGAATAGAGTTTGAGCACAGAGGTCTTTTCTCTAGACTTAGAATAGGGGGCCTTGCAAAGATGCCTAGGCTTCTGGGCTGACACCAAAGCAGCAGGGGGAGCTAGCAGATTTTGGAACAGGAATTGCATTTGGCTGCAAGTAACAAACTATTGTCACATAAAATAGTGGCTTAAGCAGTTTATGAAGTGGCCTAAACAGACATAAAGAAGTCCAGAGACAGGCAGTCTAGAGCTGGTGTGCCAGGAACACAAAGTTATCAGGGACTTCTGGCTCTGTATCTCCATCCTCTCTTTATGGCTTCCAAGCTCAAGGTCACCTCATAGTCCAATACGGCTACCAGTGCACCAGGCATCACATCTGCATTCTTTTCAGCAGGAAGGTAGGTTGAAAGGGTGCTTTTCCCAGCCCAAGTAACTCCTTTTGAAAGATCTACCTCAGAAGTCACCTGTAACATATTTATTTGAATGTCACTATGCAGAACTTAGTCATATGGCCATATCTAGCTGAAACAGAGACTAAGAAGTATAGCTGTTTTGTAATGGAGTTGTGTTACTAAGGAGGAAGGGGAGATGAAAACTTTGAGAGACACTAGCAGTGCCTGTCAAAGATCTGGAGAGGATAGGGGACAGAAGCAAGATGAGGTTCATGTGTGCTCAGTGGCTCAGTCATCATGGACCAGACGCCATGCGCCCTTCATCCTCCTTGATGCAATGGGACAATGTAAAACCAATGGAATCTTATCACAGTCATGCGAGAGGGGCAGGGAAGCACCTGAATCCTTCAGACCATAGGAAGGGGCTTGACATAGAAACTGAACAGAGTTATAGAAAATAAGAAAGCTTTGGTTTCTGAAACACTAGTTTATGGATTGAGAGTTGTAGTCATTAGGGATAGAGTATGTAAAATTTCAAGCTTTGATTAAAAGAAAAAAATATATATATATATTTTAGTTAAGCAGTTTACAAAGTGGCCTAACCAAACACAAAGAAGTCCAGAGGCAGGCAGTCTAGAGCTGGTGTGCCAGGAACACAGAGTTATCAGGGACTTGATTAATTTTCTTGTTGTGAAAATGCAACATGTTGGAAGGCTTGAGTGGCATTTTTCTAAAATGATCCATTATTTGCTGAGGACAGGGCTGATCCTTTTATCTCTGCAGATTATCTGGCAAACTTAGACATTTCATGTATATTTGTTAAATAAAAGTGTAAGTGATGGTAATCTAAGAGATTTTGTTCCCTGTGTTTTCATATTTATTTATGTGCTTCTGTATTAGTTAGAACTCCTTCAGTTCCAAAAAATAGAAACTAAAGTCAAAATGCTTAAGATAAAATCATAATTTATTGGCTTTTATAATTTAAACAATGGGCTTCAGGCCTGGCTTGATCTAGGGGTTCAATGATCTCATCAGAACAAGGTCTTGTATTCTTCACTGAACGTTTATATATATTGATTCTATTTTCAAATAGACTATCCCATCGTGGTGGCAGAATGACTGTTAGCAGCTCCATGAAAACTTACCTGTTTAGCTTTGAGTATAGTGGGTAAGAATACCTCTTCTCAGGCACCAGCAACAACTGCCCATCATCGAAGTCTCTATTGGCCTTGATTGTTCTACCTTGGGATCAGGACCTCGCTCAGAATCCATCATTAGGATGTGGCAATCTAACTGGCCAGGCTTTCAGACTCATGCCCACTATGTCAGTCAGGATTTAGTCAGGAGACAGAATACCATACCATTTATTTTAACAGGAATAATTTAATACAGGTAGGCAAAATCTAGTCCACTGCCTATTTTTTTTTTTTTTTTTTTTGCAAATGAAGTTTTATTGGAGCACAGCTACAACCATACATTTAAGCACTGTGTGTGGTTCATTCCATGCTAAAATGGCAGAGTAGAATAGTTGCAACAGAGAGACTGTGTGACCTGCAGGTCCCAAATATTTACTCTCTGCCCCTTTACAGAAAAAGTTTACTGACTCCTTATTGGATATAGGAAAGTGACAGTGACATGTTGAAGCCCTGAAAAGAAAAAAGAAAACAGTAAGATATCATGAAGGAATACGCTGCTGGAAGCTGTCTCTAGGCCAGAAGGAACAGAGAGAAAATATTGGAATTATTAAAACTTAAAAAGTTTGGAGAAGAGGCCCCACGGAGTTGAAACTTCAGACCTCCAAGGAAGGAATAATTTGGTGCTGGTTTTGGTGACGTTGAGGGGGTTCAATGAGGCTGGTTCCATGAGTATTGAAAAAACTGCAAATTGTGATCAACTGCTGTTTCTGGAATAAACTATCACTGCTGAGGCAAAAGAGCATCGCTGGGGGTGACAGTGATGAGAGAATAGGAAACCATAAGAAAACAACTTCCTCAGGCCGGGCACGGTGGCTCACGCCTGTAATCCCAGCACTTTGGGAGGCCGAGGTGGGTGGATCACAAGGTCAGGAGATCGAGACCATCCTGGCTAACACGGTGAAACCCCGTCTCTACTAAAAAATACAAAAAACTAGCCGGGTGAGGTGGCGGGCGCCTGTAGTCCCAGCTACTCGGGAGGCTGAGGCAGGAGAATGGCTTAAACCCGGGAGGCGGAGCTTGCAGTGAGCTGAGATCCGGCTACTGTACTCCAGCCTGGGCGACAGAGCGAGACTCCGACTCAAAAAAAAAAAAAAAAAAAAAAAAAGAAAATAACTTCCTCCTCCAGCCTCCTGATTTTCTCAGCGTAGCGTCTCATGGCAGCAGCTGTGAAGGGCAAATACGGGTGCATCACCAAGCGGAGCATGGATATGTGGGTTTGAAGCTGAAATATTTCAAAAACAATCCACTCATTAGCTACTCAGTCTTCATCCACACTCTTCTATGCATATTTGAATTTCAGCCAAGATCACAACTCTAGGCTTCCACCTAACAATATACAGCTATCTTTCATTCAACTGAAGACACTCAGCCTCTGCCCACAGTAAGAAGACTCGAAGTCCCAATAGTCATCGTAGGCTGATTACCCTCCCAAATCAGTCACAGTCTCAGCAGAACATTCTGTTACTTGGTGACTGAATTGTAAATTTAACTGCTTCTAACAAGACCTGTGTAGAGATAGGGGTCTAGTTTCATTCTCTCTTTTTTTTTTTTTGAGACGGAGTCTCCCTCTGTCGCCCAGGCTGGAGTGCAGTGGCCGGATCTCAGCTCACTGCAAGCTTCGCCTCCCGGGTTCACACCATTCTCCTGCCTCAGCCTCCCGAGTAGCTGGGACTACAGGCGCCCGCCACCTCGCCCGGCTAGTTTTTTGTATTTTTTAGTAGAGACGGGGTTTCACCGTGTTAGTCAGGATGGTCTCGATCTCCTGACCTCGTGATCCACCCGTCTCAGCCTCCCAAAGTGCTGGGATTACAAGCATGAGCCACCGCGCCTGGCCTAAACATTACGTGTTTTTAAACTAAAGAGAAGCATACAGAGGGCATCTGGTACAGTTCCTGGCACTTCCACGTCTGTAAGTCACAGGAAGCAAAACTATACAACAAACATAGCTTTCCCTCTTCTGGCTTTTATTTTTTATTTTTATTTTTAGAGATGGGGTCTCCCTCTGTAGCCCAAGCTGGAGTGCAGTGATGTGATCATGGCTCACTGCAGCCTCAACCTCCTGGGCTCAGGGGATCCTCCCATCTCAGCCTCCTGAGTATTTGGACTAGATGGGGTCTCCCTCTGTAGCCCAACTTGGAGTGCAGTGATGTGATCATGGCTCACTGCAGCCTCAACCTCCTGGGCTCAGGGGATCCTCCCGTCTCAGCCTCCTGAGTAGTTGGGACTAGATGGGGTCTCCCTCTGTAGCCCAAGTTGGAGTACAGTGGTGTGATCATGGCTCACTGCAGCCTCAACCTCCTGGGCTCAGAGGATCCTCCCATCTCAGCCTCCTGAACAGTTGAGACTACAGGTATGCATCACCATACCTGGCTAATTTTTTATTTTTTCAGGGGTCTCGCTATGTTGCCTGGGCTGGTCTTGGGCATATATTCTGACATATGTCTGATATATGCCTGACATATGTCCCATCTTTTAAAGGCATATATCCAAGTGGCCTGTATTTTCAATCACCAAATTTAAGTTCTTACCATGGCTTTCCAGGGCTATAATGGTCTGCCTCCTGTCTCCACCTTCTTGTTATTTTCCTCCATCTCTCTTCACTCCAATCCTAAGACCTTGGTTTTCCTTAAGCCCTTTCACTGGCTGCTCCTTCTGTCTGGAATGCTCTTTTCTCCATAGTCATGTGACGCTCTCCTTGGCTTCTTCCAATTCTTAGCCCAAATGGCTGCAGGTCGGAATTGAGGACTTTCATGACCACCTTAAGTTATCATTCCCTGGCTTATCAACCACTCTCTATTCTCTTCTGCTGTTCATTTTTTCTGTATAGTCTTTATCACTAACTGACACGTTTTATATCGATTTGTTCATATGTTTATTGTTTCTTTCCTACCTCCTGTCCACACATACTGGAATGTTAGCTCTATGAGGGCAGGGGCTGCTCATGCCTTACTCTCTCCTCTGTCCCCTGTGCCTAGAATATTGCCTGGTACATAGTGGGTGGTTAATATATGTTTTCTAAGTTTGTTAATGCACAAATGCTCAAAGCTGTAAGCAC
Organism: Theropithecus gelada; assembly: GCF_003255815.1. Lineage (NCBI taxonomy): Eukaryota > Metazoa > Chordata > Mammalia > Primates > Cercopithecidae > Theropithecus > Theropithecus gelada. The sequence goes on from NC_037688.1 coordinate 68,801,828, forward strand.
ATTATTTGCGATGATGAGCAACGAAATGATCAGGCTTGATTTAGCAGAATCAGACACCAGATGCTGATATTTCCTGGGGCATACAGAGATGTTGTTTTTTAATTGTTTGTGTAGCTTTCGGGTCCACTAAAAGAAGGTCTGGAATGTAAGAATAACTGTAATTTTAATTGATAAAAAAATAGGTTTGAGTTCTGCTCCTTGTGTCTCATGTCCTTGAAACAGTGACTACCTGGGTCCTGGTTTTCTCACGGTGAGTGGCAGAAGTGCAAGACAGTGAGCAAAACTACCTACTACCTCTGGAAGCCTCTGCTGGGAACTAGCACGTTGTCATTTACACTCACATTCCACTGGCCAAAGCAGGTCATATGGCCAAGCCAGTATCAGTAGGATTCCCCAATATACTCTACCCACTGTCATGTGAGACATTGTCCTGTAGATGTGTGTGAATGTCAGTGTGAACGTATAATTCTATTACAGGAAGGGCATTAAGAATTGTAAACAATGGTGAGGGGTGGAAACCCAAGTCTAACCAACTTAAGCTAAAATAAAAGCTTGGTTTTTGGCTCACTTAAGTAAAAATCCCAGAGGAAGGTCAGGTTTCAGGTACAGGAAGAGGTTGTAGGGTTATTTGTTACACAGCAAGAGATGACTGAAACATACAACAATCCCCACATTTCTTTAATGATGGAATCTTTTCATCCTCATGGGGAAGTTTCTAAGACTAGTTTGAGCCCTTTCAATGAGAAGAAATGATGGTCTGAACATCTCTCAAAGAATTCTACATAAATATCCCTTTATTTCACAAAGCTTTTGGTGACAGTTGGATAGAAAAAATAACCCTACTTGGAGTTCAAATTATGTCAAATAGTTTTTTTTCAAAATTGTAGGAAAACCCCTTAAAATTTACATTTATTTTTTGAACTACTATAAACTTGCATAGGAAGGTGAAAGAAAGGGTGAGAATCAGTTGTGCACTTTTGGTTTGCCAATTTGCAAGGTTGCACACCTGGGAAGTGGTTATTGGTGTGAGTTCAATGACTCAGTAAGGTCTGAGTTGATATCTTTGCAATTCTCATGCCCTTTCCTTTGTGATCACAACTGATTGCAGCCCAGCCATCTCAGGTCTCAAGGCCAGCTCTTTGTAAATTTTTTAACTTATGCCTGCACATGACCATCTCTAGCTGCAAGGGAGTCTGGGAAATCAAGTCATTGGCTTCTCTAGGCTCTATAGTAGGAGATGGCAAAAGTTGTGAAAAGTGATTGGGACAGTCAATCTATTGACTCTTGACTTAAAAATTGGAATTTCTGTCAACAGAAATGGCCTTCTTATGGCCCAAATGCTCTTCCTCATGGCTGGAGAAGTAGCTTATCTGGGTGCTGGGAAAGATGACTTGGTGACTCCTTATGTATGGTCAGCTTCTTTGCCCTCTCTGCCTGCAGGTGGAGCATGTTTTCCCCTTTTCTTTCCTTCTGTTACCCCTGCTACGTTTTCTAGTGGCCCTGCTTAAAGCAAAAGCAACAAGAAGCAGAAACCCTTGGTTTAAGCAAAGGGACCAGGTCCAGCTACCATTAATGAAGTTGGCATTCTGATACTTCCAATCTCTTAGTTCTTAATTGGGTCAGAATTTTGGGTAGGCAGACAACAACACCCCCAATCTCAATACCTTGCTTTTTGTGCTTTCACAGTTTATATGACAATTTCACATACATTTGTCAATGACTTTATGAGTTTGGCATTGCAGGAATTATTTCACTCCATTTTACAGGTAAAAAAACAGTCTGGAGAGGGCAAATGAGATATCAAAGTGAGACCCTCGCCACTAGTGGTGGCATAGCCAGAACGTAATACTACCCTCACTGCTTTGGTATGTGACACTGCCTTCCTACAGCATCTATTCTACATGCCTTTTGTGCAGTCCCATCGATTCTACTTATCCTGTAGTATCGGTTTTTGCATCCTGTTGTCATCCCTCCTGCATCCCCCTTCAGCCCAGGAGAGCAATGTCTCAGCAATCGGTCAATGCCAATATGCCAGCAATTTCCCAGAGCTTTGTCGTTGAGGAGTCTGTCTTGATTTATTATTCTATGTGTGTTGCTTAGGCAACATTGATTAACGATCAATTTCTGCATGACAAGGTAATCATAGAGCCTGATGAATCTGTTCAGGGAGCAGAGGTGGCCTCTTGAGCAGGGATGAGATGTTCAGCCCTATACCAGATTGTCTGTGGGTGCCACTCTACACATTTTTAGCTTATGCTACACTGACACTACATTTGTGTTTCCAGACTTCTGAAAGGGATATTGACTTTCAGGTTGTATTTTTCTGCTTTGTTGTCTACGAGTACATTTTGGAGTAAGCTGTTGTCACCAAAATGTAGTACAATACCTTTCGGCTCTCAGTTCTAGTTTTGCCAGTTGAAGGCAATGCCTAACATACAGTTGGCTCTTAAATGTTTGTTGAACAAATGAATGAATAAATGAGCCCTTGGGTAGTAAGCTTTCTTGGTCCTGGCTGGCCACGGCTTCTTTCTCTCTGTTTTTGATGTTTACATGTAGTGTAAGAGTTCTAGAGTCTCCTTGATCCTACAATAGTTGGGTAGCTTCCATTCACTTTGAAAAATACCTAGAGGGGGCAATAGACCACTGTGGTTAGTTCATCACCTCTGGGGTCCCATGGTCTGGGTTTGAATCGCGCCTCTTGCTTTCTACTTCTGTAACTATAGGCACATTTTTATTCCATCAAGCTTCAGTTTCTTTATCTGTAAAACAGGAGTTCTGCTGTTAACGCCTACTTCATGGGTGGGGCAAGATTCAATGAATCAAAGCATATTGAGTACTTAGCATGGCGGCCAGCACCTGGTTAAGTCCTCAGTAATTATCAGTTTTTATTTCTGTTTAACTCAGGACTTAAGGAAGACTACACTAAGATTAGCTGAGAATGCCTGAATCCACCTTATGGAATGAAAACTTAGTAGAGTTTGCTATAGAATTAGTTCAGGTCAAATATTTACAGTAATCATGAGAGGACGTACAGAAGGATCACCAAGATGGTCAGTGTGACGTGGCTAAGAGAGCAGGGTGTACTCTTGTTGGCTTAGAGTTTGCTACCTTTGTGTTCAACACATTCTATTGATCTTATTTGCATTTTCCCCACCATCCTTAGAGCTTCTGATCTGTTTTGGGATAGTGCTTTGTACTTGTTTGTTTTCGGACCTTCATTCTCAGTCTCTGCTCTGGCAATTTGTCGGAATTCAGATGTCTAGCAAAGATAACTTTATCAGCTCTATCCCCAAGGATGTGGCTTCCCTCCAATTCACTCTGCAAAATGCCCCCTGTTTGCCCAGGAAAGTTTTCAGTTTCTCCTTTTGCTTATCTCTGCAGCTCTTAGCCTTTTACCTAACTTGGGGCTTGTACCTTTGCAAATTTTTGTTGATGCATAATTACAGAGAATAAAATGCACTAATTTAAATGTACAGTTTAATAAAATTTAACAAATCTTTAAAGCTATATCACTCAAATCCTTATAAGATACAGAGCATTTTCATCATCCTAGAAGATCTCTCATACCCACTTTCAGCCGCCCTACCCTCCAAAGGCAACAGTTGCTCTGCTTTCTATACTTATAGGTTAGTTTTTCATGTCCTTGAACTTCTTTGGCACAGTCTTATGTCTGTCAGATTTATCCTATTGCATGGATTAGAAGGCCGGTCATGGTGGTTTACATCAAAATCCCAGCACTTTGAGAGGCTGAGGTGGGAGGATCATTTGAGGCCAGGAGTTCGAGGCCAGCTTGAGCAACATAGTAAGATCTGATCTCTATAAGAGATTAAAAAGTTAGATGGGCATGGTGGCGTGCACCTGTAGTCCCAGGTACTCAGGAGGCTGAGGTGGGAGGATCACTTAAGCTAGGAAGGTTGAGGCTGTAGTGAGTTGTGATCATGCCACTGTACTCCAGCCTGGGTGACAGAAGGTGACCCTGTCTCAAAACAAAAACAAAAACAAAAACAGAAAACATAGAGGCCAGGCGTGGTATCTCATGCCTATAATTCCAGCCCTTTGGGAGGCCGAGGTGGGTGGATCATCTGAGGTCAGGAGTTTGAGACCAGCCTAGTCAACATGGTGAAACTCCATCTCTATTAAAAACACAAAAAATTACCTGGGTATGGTGGTGGGTGCCTGTAGTCCCAGCTACTCGGGAGGCTGAGGCAGGAGAATTGCTTGAACCCAGGAGGTGGAGACTGCAGTGAGCAAAGATTGTGCCAATGCATTCTAGCCCGGGCAGCAGAGTAAAACTCCATGTCAAAAAAAAAAAAAAAAAAAAGAAGCCTAGAACCTTTTATTGCTTAGTGCTATTCCATGATATGAATCTACTGTGGCTTACGTATCCACTCTCGTATTGATGAACACTGGAGTTGCTCCTCATTTTAAACTGTTATAAATAAAGTTGCAACTAGGCTTCTTTTACAAGACTTTTTGTGGACATATGCTTTCATTTATTTTTGTGGAAGTATTTAGGAAGGAAATTGTTGGATCGTAAAGTAAGGGAATGTTTATGGGAATTGCCAAACTCTTTTTCAGCATGGCAGTCTCACTGTGCATTTCCATGAGTTTCAGCTGCTCTGCACCCCCACCAGCACTGAGAATGGTCAGTCCTTTTTATTTTAGCCATTCTAGTCAGTGTGTGGTGATATCTTATTGTGGTTTTAATTTGCATTCCTTTGATGACTAGTAATATTGACCCTCTTTTTATGTGCCTTACATTTTAAGCTAATTAGCATTTTTTCTATTGTCCGAAAGAGTAATTTCCCAGTTGGAGTCCAAGCTGAATGCTATTTTCCCCATGAGTCCAAATAATGGGTGTTACCTCTTTTCTTGTGGAACTCCAAAACCGTCCCCTTTCCATCGTTTTCTCCCAAAGTGTCCCAGTTCGGCTGTATTTCTACGTAAGTATTTATACATAGCCCTGTGCTAGCTTAGTTAAATAGGCCATAAACATGTGCTTGATGCTTTCATTTAACATCTTCGCGATTGCAATTAAAATCCTTGTGGGAAAAATGGTATCTGAAGTTATCTGAAGGCATTGAACATGGCCCCATTCAGAAATGGTCGCCTTCCATTACCATGGCATTAGAGATAACGATTGGGTGGTGGCTTTTACGCTGCGGTTCCTTAACGATGTTTTCCAGCTGAATGATATGATCAGGCAACATAAAAATGAAATGGTTCTTGCCCTCCTAATAGCAGAGTGAGTAATAGAATAACTACAAGGATGATAAACCTCCGTGGAAGGAGGATGATTAAGGATGCTGATGGATGTATCAGCAGGAGAATAGAGATCCGTCTCTCATTGCGGGATAAAGGCAAACCTTTTTTTCATGACATGAGCTCAAGCGTATAACGTTCTGAAAAGCAAAAACTTACATCAATCAAAGGCTGCGTGCAACGCTTTGGAGACACAGAGGGCAGGTTTTTTTTTTTTTTTTTTTTTTTTTTTTTTTGGGACAACTTTTTTTTTTTTTTTTTTTTTTTTTTTTTTTTTTTTTTTTTTTTTTTTTACCTTATCCTTTTTCT